>NW_027436902.1:0-91752 GCF_047716275.1 Strix uralensis
GTTCAGAACGAAAGAAAGCACAGAGCCCCAGATTTTATGTTGTCCTGGAGAGCTTGCAGAGCACTGGGGAAAGGCAGGCAGAGAATTCCCTGCTAGCACCTTCTCTGTGCCTGGGAAGCAGAAGTGTTCACATTGCTTCGCAGAATCGCTTTTGTGCAGAAAACAGTAACACTTGTTCAGAACGAAAGAAAGCACAGAGCCCCAGATTTTATGTTGTCCTGGAGAGCTTGCAGAGCACTGGGGAAAGGCAGGCAGAGAATTCCCTGCTAGCACCTTCTCTGTGCCTGGGAAGCAGAAGTGTTCACTTTTCTTCGCAGAATCGCTTTTGTGCAGAAAACAGTAACACTTGTTCAGAACGAAAGAAAGCACAGAGCCCCAGATTTGCTGTTGTCCTGGAGAGCTTGCAGAGCACTGGGGAAAGGCAGGCAGAGAATTCCCTGCTAGCACCTTCTCTGTGCCTGGGAAGCAGAAGTGTTCACATTGCTTCGCAGAATCGCTTTTGTGCAGAAAACAGTAACACTTGTTCAGAACGAAAGAAAGCACAGAGCCCCAGATTTTATGTTGTCCTGGAGAGCTTGCAGAGCACTGGGGAAAGGCAGGCAGAGAATTCCCTGCTAGCACCTTCTCTGTGCCTGGGAAGCAGAAGTGTTCACATTGCTTCGCAGAATCGCTTTTGTGCAGAAAACAGTAACACTTGTTCAGAACGAAAGAAAGCACAGAGCCCCAGATTTTATGTTGTCCTGGAGAGCTTGCAGAGCACTGGGGAAAGGCAGGCAGAGAATTCCCTGCTAGCACCTTCTCTGTGCCTGGGAAGCAGAAGTGTTCACATTGCTTCGCAGAATCGCTTTTGTGCAGAAAACAGTAACACTTGTTCAGAACGAAAGAAAGCACAGAGCCCCAGATTTGCTGTTGTCCTGGAGAGCTTGCAGAGCACTGGGGAAAGGCAGGCAGAGAATTCCCTGCTAGCACCTTCTCTGTGCCTGGGAAGCAGAAGTGTTCACATTGCTTCGCAGAATCGCTTTTGTGCAGAAAACAGTAACACTTGTTCAGAACGAAAGAAAGCACAGAGCCCCAGATTTTATGTTGTCCTGGAGAGCTTGCAGAGCACTGGGGAAAGGCAGGCAGAGAATTCCCTGCTAGCACCTTCTCTGTGCCTGGAGCAAGTTCACATTTCTTCGCAGAATCGCTTTTGTGCAGAAAACAGTAACACTTGTTCAGAACGAAAGAAAGCACAGAGCCCCAGATTTGCTGTTGTCCTGGAGAGCTTGCAGAGCACTGGGGAAAGGCAGGCAGAGAATTCCCTGCTAGCACCTTCTCTGTGCCTGGGAAGCAGAAGTGTTCACATTGCTTCGCAGAATCGCTTTTGTGCAGAAAACAGTAACACTTGTTCAGAACGAAAGAAAGCACAGAGCCCCAGATTTTATGTTGTCCTGGAGAGCTTGCAGAGCACTGGGGAAAGGCAGGCAGAGAATTCCCTGCTAGCACCTTCTCTGTGCCTGGGAAGCAGAAGTGTTCACATTGCTTTGCAGAATCGCTTTTGTGCAGAAAACAGTAACACTTGTTCAGAACGAAAGAAAGCACAGAGCCCCAGATTTTATGTTGTCCTGGAGAGCTTGCAGAGCACTGGGGAAAGGCAGGCAGAGAATTCCCTGCTAGCACCTTCTCTGTGCCTGGGAAGCAGAAGTGTTCACATTGCTTCGCAGAATCGCTTTTGTGCAGAAAACAGTAACACTTGTTCAGAACGAAAGAAAGCACAGAGCCCCAGATTTTATGTTGTCCTGGAGAGCTTGCAGAGCACTGGGGAAAGGCAGGCAGAGAATTCCCTGCTAGCACCTTCTCTGTGCCTGGGAAGCAGAAGTGTTCACATTGCTTCGCAGAATCGCTTTTGTGCAGAAAACAGTAACACTTGTTCAGAACGAAAGAAAGCACAGAGCCCCAGATTTTATGTTGTCCTGGAGAGCTTGCAGAGCACTGGGGAAAGGCAGGCAGAGAATTCCCTGCTAGCACCTTCTCTGTGCCTGGGAAGCAGAAGTGTTCACATTGCTTCGCAGAATCGCTTTTGTGCAGAAAACAGTAACACTTGTTCAGAACGAAAGAAAGCACAGAGCCCCAGATTTTATGTTGTCCTGGAGAGCTTGCAGAGCACTGGGGAAAGGCAGGCAGAGAATTCCCTGCTAGCACCTTCTCTGTGCCTGGGAAGCAGAAGTGTTCACATTGCTTCGCAGAATCGCTTTTGTGCAGAAAACAGTAACACTTGTTCAGAACGAAAGAAAGCACAGAGCCCCAGATTTTATGTTGTCCTGGAGAGCTTGCAGAGCACTGGGGAAAGGCAGGCAGAGAATTCCCTGCTAGCACCTTCTCTGTGCCTGGGAAGCAGAAGTGTTCACTTTTCTTCGCAGAATCGCTTTTGTGCAGAAAACAGTAACACTTGTTCAGAACGAAAGAAAGCACAGAGCCCCAGATTTGCTGTTGTCCTGGAGAGCTTGCAGAGCACTGGGGAAAGGCAGGCAGAGAATTCCCTGCTAGCACCTTCTCTGTGCCTGGGAAGCAGAAGTGTTCACATTGCTTCGCAGAATCGCTTTTGTGCAGAAAACAGTAACACTTGTTCAGAACGAAAGAAAGCACAGAGCCCCAGATTTTATGTTGTCCTGGAGAGCTTGCAGAGCACTGGGGAAAGGCAGGCAGAGAATTCCCTGCTAGCACCTTCTCTGTGCCTGGGAAGCAGAAGTGTTCACATTGCTTTGCAGAATCGCTTTTGTGCAGAAAACAGTAACACTTGTTCAGAACGAAAGAAAGCACAGAGCCCCAGATTTTATGTTGTCCTGGAGAGCTTGCAGAGCACTGGGGAAAGGCAGGCAGAGAATTCCCTGCTAGCACCTTCTCTGTGCCTGGGAAGCACAAGTGTTCACATTGCTTCGCAGAATCGCTTTTGTGCAGAAAACAGTAACACTTGTTCAGAACGAAAGAAAGCACAGAGCCCCAGATTTGCTGTTGTCCTGGAGAGCTTGCAGAGCACTGGGGAAAGGCAGGCAGAGAATTCCCTGCTAGCACCTTCTCTGTGCCTGGGAAGCAGAAGTGTTCACATTGCTTCGCAGAATCGCTTTTGTGCAGAAAACAGTAACACTTGTTCAGAACGAAAGAAAGCACAGAGCCCCAGATTTTATGTTGTCCTGGAGAGCTTGCAGAGCACTGGGGAAAGGCAGGCAGAGAATTCCCTGCTAGCACCTTCTCTGTGCCTGGGAAGCAGAAGTGTTCACATTGCTTTGCAGAATCGCTTTTGTGCAGAAAACAGTAACACTTGTTCAGAACGAAAGAAAGCACAGAGCCCCAGATTTTATGTTGTCCTGGAGAGCTTGCAGAGCACTGGGGAAAGGCAGGCAGAGAATTCCCTGCTAGCACCTTCTCTGTGCCTGGGAAGCACAAGTGTTCACATTGCTTCGCAGAATCGCTTTTGTGCAGAAAACAGTAACACTTGTTCAGAACGAAAGAAAGCACAGAGCCCCAGATTTTATGTTGTCCTGGAGAGCTTGCAGAGCACTGGGGAAAGGCAGGCAGAGAATTCCCTGCTAGCACCTTCTCTGTGCCTGGGAAGCAGAAGTGTTCACATTGCTTCGCAGAATCGCTTTTGTGCAGAAAACAGTAACACTTGTTCAGAACGAAAGAAAGCACAGAGCCCCAGATTTGCTGTTGTCCTGGAGAGCTTGCAGAGCACTGGGGAAAGGCAGGCAGAGAATTCCCTGCTAGCACCTTCTCTGTGCCTGGGAAGCAGAAGTGTTCACATTGCTTTGCAGAATCGCTTTTGTGCAGAAAACAGTAACACTTGTTCAGAACGAAAGAAAGCACAGAGCCCCAGATTTTATGTTGTCCTGGAGAGCTTGCAGAGCACTGGGGAAAGGCAGGCAGAGAATTCCCTGCTAGCACCTTCTCTGTGCCTGGGAAGCACAAGTGTTCACATTGCTTCGCAGAATCGCTTTTGTGCAGAAAACAGTAACACTTGTTCAGAACGAAAGAAAGCACAGAGCCCCAGATTTTATGTTGTCCTGGAGAGCTTGCAGAGCACTGGGGAAAGGCAGGCAGAGAATTCCCTGCTAGCACCTTCTCTGTGCCTGGGAAGCAGAAGTGTTCACATTGCTTCGCAGAATCGCTTTTGTGCAGAAAACAGTAACACTTGTTCAGAACGAAAGAAAGCACAGAGCCCCAGATTTGCTGTTGTCCTGGAGAGCTTGCAGAGCACTGGGGAAAGGCAGGCAGAGAATTCCCTGCTAGCACCTTCTCTGTGCCTGGGAAGCAGAAGTGTTCACATTGCTTCGCAGAATCGCTTTTGTGCAGAAAACAGTAACACTTGTTCAGAACGAAAGAAAGCACAGAGCCCCAGATTTTATGTTGTCCTGGAGAGCTTGCAGAGCACTGGGGAAAGGCAGGCAGAGAATTCCCTGCTAGCACCTTCTCTGTGCCTGGGAAGCAGAAGTGTTCACATTGCTTCGCAGAATCGCTTTTGTGCAGAAAACAGTAACACTTGTTCAGAACGAAAGAAAGCACAGAGCCCCAGATTTGCTGTTGTCCTGGAGAGCTTGCAGAGCACTGGGGAAAGGCAGGCAGAGAATTCCCTGCTAGCACCTTCTCTGTGCCTGGGAAGCAGAAGTGTTCACATTGCTTCGCAGAATCGCTTTTGTGCAGAAAACAGTAACACTTGTTCAGAACGAAAGAAAGCACAGAGCCCCAGATTTTATGTTGTCCTGGAGAGCTTGCAGAGCACTGGGGAAAGGCAGGCAGAGAATTCCCTGCTAGCACCTTCTCTGTGCCTGGGAAGCAGAAGTGTTCACATTGCTTCGCAGAATCGCTTTTGTGCAGAAAACAGTAACACTTGTTCAGAACGAAAGAAAGCACAGAGCCCCAGATTTTATGTTGTCCTGGAGAGCTTGCAGAGCACTGGGGAAAGGCAGGCAGAGAATTCCCTGCTAGCACCTTCTCTGTGCCTGGGAAGCACAAGTGTTCACATTGCTTTGCAGAATCGCTTTTGTGCAGAAAACAGTAACACTTGTTCAGAACGAAAGAAAGCACAGAGCCCCAGATTTTATGTTGTCCTGGAGAGCTTGCAGAGCACTGGGGAAAGGCAGGCAGAGAATTCCCTGCTAGCACCTTCTCTGTGCCTGTTCACTTTTCTTCGCAGAATCGCTTTTGTGCAGAAAACAGTAACACTTGTTCAGAACGAAAGAAAGCACAGAGCCCCAGATTTGCTGTTGTCCTGGAGAGCTTGCAGAGCACTGGGGAAAGGCAGGCAGAGAATTCCCTGCTAGCACCTTCTCTGTGCCTGGGAAGCAGAAGTGTTCACATTGCTTCGCAGAATCGCTTTTGTGCAGAAAACAGTAACACTTGTTCAGAACGAAAGAAAGCACAGAGCCCCAGATTTTATGTTGTCCTGGAGAGCTTGCAGAGCACTGGGGAAAGGCAGGCAGAGAATTCCCTGCTAGCACCTTCTCTGTGCCTGGGAAGCGGAAGTGTTCACATTACTTCGCAGAATCGCTTTTGTGCAGAAAACAGTAACACTTGTTCAGAACGAAAGAAAGCACAGAGCCCCAGATTTTATGTTGTTCTGGGGAGCTTGCAGAGCACTGGGGAAAGGCAGGCAGAGAATTCCCTGCTAGCACCTTCTCTGTGCCTGGGAAGCAGAAGTGTTCACATTGCTTCGCAGAATCGCTTTTGTGCAGAAAACAGTAACACTTGTTCAGAACGAAAGAAAGCACAGAGCCCCAGATTTGCTGTTGTCCTGGAGAGCTTGCAGAGCACTGGGGAAAGGCAGGCAGAGAATTCCCTGCTAGCACCTTCTCTGTGCCTGGGAAGCAGAAGTGTTCACATTGCTTCGCAGAATCGCTTTTGTGCAGAAAACAGTAACACTTGTTCAGAACGAAAGAAAGCACAGAGCCCCAGATTTTATGTTGTCCTGGAGAGCTTGCAGAGCACTGGGGAAAGGCAGGCAGAGAATTCCCTGCTAGCACCTTCTCTGTGCCTGGGAAGCACAAGTGTTCACATTGCTTCGCAGAATCGCTTTTGTGCAGAAAACAGTAACACTTGTTCAGAACGAAAGAAAGCACAGAGCCCCAGATTTTATGTTGTCCTGGAGAGCTTGCAGAGCACTGGGGAAAGGCAGGCAGAGAATTCCCTGCTAGCACCTTCTCTGTGCCTGGGAAGCAGAAGTGTTCACATTGCTTCGCAGAATCGCTTTTGTGCAGAAAACAGTAACACTTGTTCAGAACGAAAGAAAGCACAGAGCCCCAGATTTGCTGTTGTCCTGGAGAGCTTGCAGAGCACTGGGGAAAGGCAGGCAGAGAATTCCCTGCTAGCACCTTCTCTGTGCCTGGGAAGCAGAAGTGTTCACATTGCTTCGCAGAATCGCTTTTGTGCAGAAAACAGTAACACTTGTTCAGAACGAAAGAAAGCACAGAGCCCCAGATTTTATGTTGTCCTGGAGAGCTTGCAGAGCACTGGGGAAAGGCAGGCAGAGAATTCCCTGCTAGCACCTTCTCTGTGCCTGGGAAGCAGAAGTGTTCACATTGCTTCGCAGAATCGCTTTTGTGCAGAAAACAGTAACACTTGTTCAGAACGAAAGAAAGCACAGAGCCCCAGATTTGCTGTTGTCCTGGAGAGCTTGCAGAGCACTGGGGAAAGGCAGGCAGAGAATTCCCTGCTAGCACCTTCTCTGTGCCTGGGAAGCAGAAGTGTTCACATTGCTTCGCAGAATCGCTTTTGTGCAGAAAACAGTAACACTTGTTCAGAACGAAAGAAAGCACAGAGCCCCAGATTTTATGTTGTCCTGGAGAGCTTGCAGAGCACTGGGGAAAGGCAGGCAGAGAATTCCCTGCTAGCACCTTCTCTGTGCCTGGGAAGCAGAAGTGTTCACATTGCTTCGCAGAATCGCTTTTGTGCAGAAAACAGTAACACTTGTTCAGAACGAAAGAAAGCACAGAGCCCCAGATTTTATGTTGTCCTGGAGAGCTTGCAGAGCACTGGGGAAAGGCAGGCAGAGAATTCCCTGCTAGCACCTTCTCTGTGCCTGGGAAGCAGAAGTGTTCACATTGCTTCGCAGAATCGCTTTTGTGCAGAAAACAGTAACACTTGTTCAGAACGAAAGAAAGCACAGAGCCCCAGATTTTATGTTGTCCTGGAGAGCTTGCAGAGCACTGGGGAAAGGCAGGCAGAGAATTCCCTGCTAGCACCTTCTCTGTGCCTGGGAAGCAGAAGTGTTCACATTGCTTCGCAGAATCGCTTTTGTGCAGAAAACAGTAACACTTGTTCAGAACGAAAGAAAGCACAGAGCCCCAGATTTTATGTTGTCCTGGAGAGCTTGCAGAGCACTGGGGAAAGGCAGGCAGAGAATTCCCTGCTAGCACCTTCTCTGTGCCTGGGAAGCAGAAGTGTTCACATTGCTTCGCAGAATCGCTTTTGTGCAGAAAACAGTAACACTTGTTCAGAACGAAAGAAAGCACAGAGCCCCAGATTTTATGTTGTCCTGGAGAGCTTGCAGAGCACTGGGGAAAGGCAGGCAGACAATTCCCTGCTAGCACCTTCTCTGTGCCTGGGAAGCAGAAGTGTTCACATTGCTTCGCAGAATCGCTTTTGTGCAGAAAACAGTAACACTTGTTCAGAACGAAAGAAAGCACAGAGCCCCAGATTTTATGTTGTCCTGGAGAGCTTGCAGAGCACTGGGGAAAGGCAGGCAGAGAATTCCCTGCTAGCACCTTCTCTGTGCCTGGGAAGCACAAGTGTTCACATTGCTTCGCAGAATCGCTTTTGTGCAGAAAACAGTAACACTTGTTCAGAACGAAAGAAAGCACAGAGCCCCAGATTTTATGTTGTCCTGGAGAGCTTGCAGAGCACTGGGGAAAGGCAGGCAGAGAATTCCCTGCTAGCACCTTCTCTGTGCCTGGGAAGCACAAGTGTTCACATTACTTCGCAGAATCGCTTTTGTGCAGAAAACAGTAACACTTGTTCAGAACGAAAGAAAGCACAGAGCCCCAGATTTGCTGTTGTCCTGGAGAGCTTGCAGAGCACTGGGGAAAGGCAGGCAGAGAATTCCCTGCTAGCACCTTCTCTGTGCCTGGGAAGCAGAAGTGTTCACATTGCTTCGCAGAATCGCTTTTGTGCAGAAAACAGTAACACTTGTTCAGAACGAAAGAAAGCACAGAGCCCCAGATTTTATGTTGTCCTGGAGAGCTTGCAGAGCACTGGGGAAAGGCAGGCAGAGAATTCCCTGCTAGCACCTTCTCTGTGCCTGGGAAGCAGAAGTGTTCACATTGCTTCGCAGAATCGCTTTTGTGCAGAAAACAGTAACACTTATTCAGAACGAAAGAAAGCACAGAGCCCCAGATTTTATGTTGTCCTGGAGAGCTTGCAGAGCACTGGGGAAAGGCAGGCAGAGAATTCCCTGCTAGCACCTTCTCTGTGCCTGGGAAGCAGAAGTGTTCACATTGCTTCGCAGAATCGCTTTTGTGCAGAAAACAGTAACACTTGTTCAGAACGAAAGAAAGCACAGAGCCCCAGATTTTATGTTGTCCTGGAGAGCTTGCAGAGCACTGGGGAAAGGCAGGCAGAGAATTCCCTGCTAGCACCTTCTCTGTGCCTGTTCACTTTTCTTCGCAGAATCGCTTTTGTGCAGAAAACAGTAACACTTGTTCAGAACGAAAGAAAGCACAGAGCCCCAGATTTGCTGTTGTCCTGGAGAGCTTGCAGAGCACTGGGGAAAGGCAGGCAGAGAATTCCCTGCTAGCACCTTCTCTGTGCCTGGGAAGCAGAAGTGTTCACATTGCTTCGCAGAATCGCTTTTGTGCAGAAAACAGTAACACTTGTTCAGAACGAAAGAAAGCACAGAGCCCCAGATTTTATGTTGTCCTGGAGAGCTTGCAGAGCACTGGGGAAAGGCAGGCAGAGAATTCCCTGCTAGCACCTTCTCTGTGCCTGGGAAGCAGAAGTGTTCACATTGCTTTGCAGAATCGCTTTTGTGCAGAAAACAGTAACACTTGTTCAGAACGAAAGAAAGCACAGAGCCCCAGATTTTATGTTGTCCTGGAGAGCTTGCAGAGCACTGGGGAAAGGCAGGCAGAGAATTCCCTGCTAGCACCTTCTCTGTGCCTGGGAAGCACAAGTGTTCACATTGCTTCGCAGAATCGCTTTTGTGCAGAAAACAGTAACACTTGTTCAGAACGAAAGAAAGCACAGAGCCCCAGATTTTATGTTGTCCTGGAGAGCTTGCAGAGCACTGGGGAAAGGCAGGCAGAGAATTCCCTGCTAGCACCTTCTCTGTGCCTGGGAAGCAGAAGTGTTCACATTGCTTCGCAGAATCGCTTTTGTGCAGAAAACAGTAACACTTGTTCAGAACGAAAGAAAGCACAGAGCCCCAGATTTTATGTTGTCCTGGAGAGCTTGCAGAGCACTGGGGAAAGGCAGGCAGAGAATTCCCTGCTAGCACCTTCTCTGTGCCTGTTCATATTGCTTCGCAGAATCGCTTTTGTGCAGAAAACAGTAACACTTGTTCAGAACGAAAGAAAGCACAGAGCCCCAGATTTTATGTTGTCCTGGAGAGCTTGCAGAGCACTGGGGAAAGGCAGGCAGAGAATTCCCTGCTAGCACCTTCTCTGTGCCTGGGAAGCGGAAGTGTTCACATTACTTCGCAGAATCGCTTTTGTGCAGAAAACAGTAACACTTGTTCAGAACGAAAGAAAGCACAGAGCCCCAGATTTTATGTTGTTCTGGGGAGCTTGCAGAGCACTGGGGAAAGGCAGGCAGAGAATTCCCTGCTAGCACCTTCTCTGTGCCTGGGAAGCAGAAGTGTTCACATTGCTTCGCAGAATCGCTTTTGTGCAGAAAACAGTAACACTTGTTCAGAACGAAAGAAAGCACAGAGCCCCAGATTTGCTGTTGTCCTGGAGAGCTTGCAGAGCACTGGGGAAAGGCAGGCAGAGAATTCCCTGCTAGCACCTTCTCTGTGCCTGGGAAGCAGAAGTGTTCACATTGCTTCGCAGAATCGCTTTTGTGCAGAAAACAGTAACACTTGTTCAGAACGAAAGAAAGCACAGAGCCCCAGATTTTATGTTGTCCTGCAGAGCTTGCAGAGCACTGGGGAAAGGCAGGCAGAGAATTCCCTGCTAGCACCTTCTCTGTGCCTGGGAAGCACAAGTGTTCACATTGCTTCGCAGAATCGCTTTTGTGCAGAAAACAGTAACACTTGTTCAGAACGAAAGAAAGCACAGAGCCCCAGATTTTATGTTGTCCTGGAGAGCTTGCAGAGCACTGGGGAAAGGCAGGCAGAGAATTCCCTGCTAGCACCTTCTCTGTGCCTGGGAAGCAGAAGTGTTCACATTGCTTCGCAGAATCGCTTTTGTGCAGAAAACAGTAACACTTGTTCAGAACGAAAGAAAGCACAGAGCCCCAGATTTTATGTTGTCCTGGAGAGCTTGCAGAGCACTGGGGAAAGGCAGGCAGAGAATTCCCTGCTAGCACCTTCTCTGTGCCTGGGAAGCAGAAGTGTTCACATTGCTTTGCAGAATCGCTTTTGTGCAGAAAACAGTAACACTTGTTCAGAACGAAAGAAAGCACAGAGCCCCAGATTTTATGTTGTCCTGGAGAGCTTGCAGAGCACTGGGGAAAGGCAGGCAGAGAATTCCCTGCTAGCACCTTCTCTGTGCCTGGGAAGCAGAAGTGTTCACATTGCTTCGCAGAATCGCTTTTGTGCAGAAAACAGTAACACTTGTTCAGAACGAAAGAAAGCACAGAGCCCCAGATTTTATGTTGTCCTGGAGAGCTTGCAGAGCACTGGGGAAAGGCAGGCAGAGAATTCCCTGCTAGCACCTTCTCTGTGCCTGGGAAGCAGAAGTGTTCACATTGCTTCGCAGAATCGCTTTTGTGCAGAAAACAGTAACACTTGTTCAGAACGAAAGAAAGCACAGAGCCCCAGATTTTATGTTGTCCTGGAGAGCTTGCAGAGCACTGGGGAAAGGCAGGCAGAGAATTCCCTGCTAGCACCTTCTCTGTGCCTGGGAAGCAGAAGTGTTCACATTGCTTCGCAGAATCGCTTTTGTGCAGAAAACAGTAACACTTGTTCAGAACGAAAGAAAGCACAGAGCCCCAGATTTGCTGTTGTCCTGGAGAGCTTGCAGAGCACTGGGGAAAGGCAGGCAGAGAATTCCCTGCTAGCACCTTCTCTGTGCCTGGGAAGCAGAAGTGTTCACATTGCTTCGCAGAATCGCTTTTGTGCAGAAAACAGTAACACTTGTTCAGAACGAAAGAAAGCACAGAGCCCCAGATTTTATGTTGTCCTGGAGAGCTTGCAGAGCACTGGGGAAAGGCAGGCAGAGAATTCCCTGCTAGCACCTTCTCTGTGCCTGTTCACTTTTCTTCGCAGAATCGCTTTTGTGCAGAAAACAGTAACACTTGTTCAGAACGAAAGAAAGCACAGAGCCCCAGATTTGCTGTTGTCCTGGAGAGCTTGCAGAGCACTGGGGAAAGGCAGGCAGAGAATTCCCTGCTAGCACCTTCTCTGTGCCTGGGAAGCAGAAGTGTTCACATTGCTTCGCAGAATCGCTTTTGTGCAGAAAACAGTAACACTTGTTCAGAACGAAAGAAAGCACAGAGCCCCAGATTTTATGTTGTCCTGGAGAGCTTGCAGAGCACTGGGGAAAGGCAGGCAGAGAATTCCCTGCTAGCACCTTCTCTGTGCCTGGGAAGCAGAAGTGTTCACATTGCTTCGCAGAATCGCTTTTGTGCAGAAAACAGTAACACTTGTTCAGAACGAAAGAAAGCACAGAGCCCCAGATTTTATGTTGTCCTGGAGAGCTTGCAGAGCACTGGGGAAAGGCAGGCAGAGAATTCCCTGCTAGCACCTTCTCTGTGCCTGGGAAGCAGAAGTGTTCACATTGCTTCGCAGAATCGCTTTTGTGCAGAAAACAGTAACACTTGTTCAGAACGAAAGAAAGCACAGAGCCCCAGATTTTATGTTGTCCTGGAGAGCTTGCAGAGCACTGGGGAAAGGCAGGCAGAGAATTCCCTGCTAGCACCTTCTCTGTGCCTGGGAAGCAGAAGTGTTCACATTGCTTCGCAGAATCGCTTTTGTGCAGAAAACAGTAACACTTGTTCAGAACGAAAGAAAGCACAGAGCCCCAGATTTTATGTTGTCCTGGAGAGCTTGCAGAGCACTGGGGAAAGGCAGGCAGAGAATTCCCTGCTAGCACCTTCTCTGTGCCTGTTCACATTGCTTCGCAGAATCGCTTTTGTGCAGAAAACAGTAACACTTGTTCAGAACGAAAGAAAGCACAGAGCCCCAGATTTTATGTTGTCCTGGAGAGCTTGCAGAGCACTGGGGAAAGGCAGGCAGAGAATTCCCTGCTAGCACCTTCTCTGTGCCTGGGAAGCAGAAGTGTTCACATTGCTTCGCAGAATCGCTTTTGTGCAGAAAACAGTAACACTTGTTCAGAACGAAAGAAAGCACAGAGCCCCAGATTTTATGTTGTCCTGGAGAGCTTGCAGAGCACTGGGGAAAGGCAGGCAGAGAATTCCCTGCTAGCACCTTCTCTGTGCCTGGGAAGCAGAAGTGTTCACATTGCTTCGCAGAATCGCTTTTGTGCAGAAAACAGTAACACTTGTTCAGAACGAAAGAAAGCACAGAGCCCCAGATTTTATGTTGTCCTGGAGAGCTTGCAGAGCACTGGGGAAAGGCAGGCAGAGAATTCCCTGCTAGCACCTTCTCTGTGCCTGTTCACATTGCTTCGCAGAATCGCTTTTGTGCAGAAAACAGTAACACTTGTTCAGAACGAAAGAAAGCACAGAGCCCCAGATTTTATGTTGTCCTGGAGAGCTTGCAGAGCACTGGGGAAAGGCAGGCAGAGAATTCCCTGCTAGCACCTTCTCTGTGCCTGGGAAGCGGAAGTGTTCACATTACTTCGCAGAATCGCTTTTGTGCAGAAAACAGTAACACTTGTTCAGAACGAAAGAAAGCACAGAGCCCCAGATTTGCTGTTGTCCTGGAGAGCTTGCAGAGCACTGGGGAAAGGCAGGCAGAGAATTCCCTGCTAGCACCTTCTCTGTGCCTGGGAAGCAGAAGTGTTCACATTGCTTCGCAGAATCGCTTTTGTGCAGAAAACAGTAACACTTGTTCAGAACGAAAGAAAGCACAGAGCCCCAGATTTTATGTTGTCCTGGAGAGCTTGCAGAGCACTGGGGAAAGGCAGGCAGAGAATTCCCTGCTAGCACCTTCTCTGTGCCTGGGAAGCAGAAGTGTTCACATTGCTTCGCAGAATCGCTTTTGTGCAGAAAACAGTAACACTTGTTCAGAACGAAAGAAAGCACAGAGCCCCAGATTTTATGTTGTCCTGGAGAGCTTGCAGAGCACTGGGGAAAGGCAGGCAGAGAATTCCCTGCTAGCACCTTCTCTGTGCCTGGGAAGCAGAAGTGTTCACATTGCTTCGCAGAATCGCTTTTGTGCAGAAAACAGTAACACTTGTTCAGAACGAAAGAAAGCACAGAGCCCCAGATTTTATGTTGTCCTGGAGAGCTTGCAGAGCACTGGGGAAAGGCAGGCAGAGAATTCCCTGCTAGCACCTTCTCTGTGCCTGGGAAGCAGAAGTGTTCACATTGCTTCGCAGAATCGCTTTTGTGCAGAAAACAGTAACACTTGTTCAGAACGAAAGAAAGCACAGAGCCCCAGATTTTATGTTGTCCTGGAGAGCTTGCAGAGCACTGGGGAAAGGCAGGCAGAGAATTCCCTGCTAGCACCTTCTCTGTGCCTGTTCACATTGCTTCGCAGAATCGCTTTTGTGCAGAAAACAGTAACACTTGTTCAGAACGAAAGAAAGCACAGAGCCCCAGATTTTATGTTGTCCTGGAGAGCTTGCAGAGCACTGGGGAAAGGCAGGCAGAGAATTCCCTGCTAGCACCTTCTCTGTGCCTGTTCACTTTTCTTCGCAGAATCGCTTTTGTGCAGAAAACAGTAACACTTGTTCAGAACGAAAGAAAGCACAGAGCCCCAGATTTGCTGTTGTCCTGGAGAGCTTGCAGAGCACTGGGGAAAGGCAGGCAGAGAATTCCCTGCTAGCACCTTCTCTGTGCCTGGGAAGCAGAAGTGTTCACATTGCTTCGCAGAATCGCTTTTGTGCAGAAAACAGTAACACTTGTTCAGAACGAAAGAAAGCACAGAGCCCCAGATTTTATGTTGTCCTGGAGAGCTTGCAGAGCACTGGGGAAAGGCAGGCAGAGAATTCCCTGCTAGCACCTTCTCTGTGCCTGGGAAGCAGAAGTGTTCACATTGCTTCGCAGAATCGCTTTTGTGCAGAAAACAGTAACACTTGTTCAGAACGAAAGAAAGCACAGAGCCCCAGATTTTATGTTGTCCTGGAGAGCTTGCAGAGCACTGGGGAAAGGCAGGCAGAGAATTCCCTGCTAGCACCTTCTCTGTGCCTGGGAAGCAGAAGTGTTCACATTGCTTCGCAGAATCGCTTTTGTGCAGAAAACAGTAACACTTGTTCAGAACGAAAGAAAGCACAGAGCCCCAGATTTTATGTTGTCCTGGAGAGCTTGCAGAGCACTGGGGAAAGGCAGGCAGAGAATTCCCTGCTAGCACCTTCTCTGTGCCTGGGAAGCAGAAGTGTTCACATTGCTTCGCAGAATCGCTTTTGTGCAGAAAACAGTAACACTTGTTCAGAACGAAAGAAAGCACAGAGCCCCAGATTTTATGTTGTCCTGGAGAGCTTGCAGAGCACTGGGGAAAGGCAGGCAGAGAATTCCCTTCTAGCACCTTCTCTGTGCCTGTTCACATTGCTTCGCAGAATCGCTTTTGTGCAGAAAACAGTAACACTTGTTCAGAACGAAAGAAAGCACAGAGCCCCAGATTTTATGTTGTCCTGGAGAGCTTGCAGAGCACTGGGGAAAGGCAGGCAGAGAATTCCCTGCTAGCACCTTCTCTGTGCCTGGGAAGCGGAAGTGTTCACATTGCTTCGCAGAATCGCTTTTGTGCAGAAAACAGTAACACTTGTTCAGAACGAAAGAAAGCACAGAGCCCCAGATTTTATGTTGTTCTGGGGAGCTTGCAGAGCACTGGGGAAAGGCAGGCAGAGAATTCCCTGCTAGCACCTTCTCTGTGCCTGGGAAGCAGAAGTGTTCACATTGCTTCGCAGAATCGCTTTTGTGCAGAAAACAGTAACACTTGTTCAGAACGAAAGAAAGCACAGAGCCCCAGATTTGCTGTTGTCCTGGAGAGCTTGCAGAGCACTGGGGAAAGGCAGGCAGAGAATTCCCTGCTAGCACCTTCTCTGTGCCTGGGAAGCAGAAGTGTTCACATTGCTTCGCAGAATCGCTTTTGTGCAGAAAACAGTAACACTTGTTCAGAACGAAAGAAAGCACAGAGCCCCAGATTTTATGTTGTCCTGGAGAGCTTGCAGAGCACTGGGGAAAGGCAGGCAGAGAATTCCCTGCTAGCACCTTCTCTGTGCCTGGGAAGCACAAGTGTTCACATTGCTTCGCAGAATCGCTTTTGTGCAGAAAACAGTAACACTTGTTCAGAACGAAAGAAAGCACAGAGCCCCAGATTTTATGTTGTCCTGGAGAGCTTGCAGAGCACTGGGGAAAGGCAGGCAGAGAATTCCCTGCTAGCACCTTCTCTGTGCCTGGGAAGCACAAGTGTTCACATTGCTTCGCAGAATCGCTTTTGTGCAGAAAACAGTAACACTTGTTCAGAACGAAAGAAAGCACAGAGCCCCAGATTTTATGTTGTCCTGGAGAGCTTGCAGAGCACTGGGGAAAGGCAGGCAGAGAATTCCCTGCTAGCACCTTCTCTGTGCCTGGGAAGCAGAAGTGTTCACATTGCTTCGCAGAATCGCTTTTGTGCAGAAAACAGTAACACTTGTTCAGAACGAAAGAAAGCACAGAGCCCCAGATTTTATGTTGTCCTGGAGAGCTTGCAGAGCACTGGGGAAAGGCAGGCAGAGAATTCCCTGCTAGCACCTTCTCTGTGCCTGGGAAGCACAAGTGTTCATATTGCTTCGCAGAATCGCTTTTGTGCAGAAAACAGTAACACTTGTTCAGAACGAAAGAAAGCACAGAGCCCCAGATTTTATGTTGTCCTGGAGAGCTTGCAGAGCACTGGGGAAAGGCAGGCAGACAATTCCCTGCTAGCACCTTCTCTGTGCCTGTTCACATTGCTTCGCAGAATCGCTTTTGTGCAGAAAACAGTAACCTTGTTCAGAACGAAAGAAAGCACAGAGCCCCAGATTTTATGTTGTCCTGGAGAGCTTGCAGAGCACTGGGGAAAGGCAGGCAGAGAATTCCCTGCTAGCACCTTCTCTGTGCCTGGGAAGCAGAAGTGTTCACATTGCTTCGCAGAATCGCTTTTGTGCAGAAAACAGTAACACTTGTTCAGAACGAAAGAAAGCACAGAGCCCCAGATTTTATGTTGTCCTGGAGAGCTTGCAGAGCACTGGGGAAAGGCAGGCAGAGAATTCCCTGCTAGCACCTTCTCTGTGCCTGGGAAGCAGAAGTGTTCACATTGCTTCGCAGAATCGCTTTTGTGCAGAAAACAGTAACACTTGTTCAGAACGAAAGAAAGCACAGAGCCCCAGATTTGCTGTTGTCCTGGAGAGCTTGCAGAGCACTGGGGAAAGGCAGGCAGAGAATTCCCTGCTAGCACCTTCTCTGTGCCTGGGAAGCAGAAGTGTTCACATTGCTTCGCAGAATCGCTTTTGTGCAGAAAACAGTAACACTTGTTCAGAACGAAAGAAAGCACAGAGCCCCAGATTTTATGTTGTCCTGGAGAGCTTGCAGAGCACTGGGGAAAGGCAGGCAGAGAATTCCCTGCTAGCACCTTCTCTGTGCCTGGGAAGCACAAGTGTTCACATTGCTTCGCAGAATCGCTTTTGTGCAGAAAACAGTAACACTTGTTCAGAACGAAAGAAAGCACAGAGCCCCAGATTTTATGTTGTCCTGGAGAGCTTGCAGAGCACTGGGGAAAGGCAGGCAGACAATTCCCTGCTAGCACCTTCTCTGTGCCTGGGAAGCACAAGTGTTCACATTGCTTGGCAGAATCGCTTTTGTGCAGAAAACAGTAACAGTTGTTCAGAACGAAAGAAAGCACAGAGCCCCAGATTTTATGTTGTCCTGGAGAGCTTGCAGAGCACTGGGGAAAGGCAGGCAGAGAATTCCCTGCTAGCACCTTCTCTGTGCCTGGGAAGCAGAAGTGTTCACATTGCTTTGCAGAATCGCTTTTGTGCAGAAAACAGTAACACTTGTTCAGAACGAAAGAAAGCACAGAGCCCCAGATTTTATGTTGTCCTGGAGAGCTTGCAGAGCACTGGGGAAAGGCAGGCAGAGAATTCCCTGCTAGCACCTTCTCTGTGCCTGGGAAGCAGAAGTGTTCACATTGCTTTGCAGAATCGCTTTTGTGCAGAAAACAGTAACACTTGTTCAGAACGAAAGAAAGCACAGAGCCCCAGATTTTATGTTGTCCTGGAGAGCTTGCAGAGCACTGGGGAAAGGCAGGCAGAGAATTCCCTGCTAGCACCTTCTCTGTGCCTGGGAAGCACAAGTGTTCACATTGCTTCGCAGAATCGCTTTTGTGCAGAAAACAGTAACACTTGTTCAGAACGAAAGAAAGCACAGAGCCCCAGATTTTATGTTGTCCTGGAGAGCTTGCAGAGCACTGGGGAAAGGCAGGCAGAGAATTCCCTGCTAGCACCTTCTCTGTGCCTGGGAAGCAGAAGTGTTCACATTGCTTCGCAGAATCGCTTTTGTGCAGAAAACAGTAACACTTGTTCAGAACGAAAGAAAGCACAGAGCCCCAGATTTTATGTTGTCCTGGAGAGCTTGCAGAGCACTGGGGAAAGGCAGGCAGAGAATTCCCTGCTAGCACCTTCTCTGTGCCTGTTCACATTGCTTCGCAGAATCGCTTTTGTGCAGAAAACAGTAACACTTGTTCAGAACGAAAGAAAGCACAGAGCCCCAGATTTTATGTTGTCCTGGAGAGCTTGCAGAGCACTGGGGAAAGGCAGGCAGAGAATTCCCTGCTAGCACCTTCTCTGTGCCTGGGAAGCGGAAGTGTTCACATTACTTCGCAGAATCGCTTTTGTGCAGAAAACAGTAACACTTGTTCAGAACGAAAGAAAGCACAGAGCCCCAGATTTGCTGTTGTCCTGGAGAGCTTGCAGAGCACTGGGGAAAGGCAGGCAGAGAATTCCCTGCTAGCACCTTCTCTGTGCCTGGGAAGCAGAAGTGTTCACATTGCTTCGCAGAATCGCTTTTGTGCAGAAAACAGTAACACTTGTTCAGAACGAAAGAAAGCACAGAGCCCCAGATTTGCTGTTGTCCTGGAGAGCTTGCAGAGCACTGGGGAAAGGCAGGCAGAGAATTCCCTGCTAGCACCTTCTCTGTGCCTGGGAAGCAGAAGTGTTCACATTGCTTCGCAGAATCGCTTTTGTGCAGAAAACAGTAACACTTGTTCAGAACGAAAGAAAGCACAGAGCCCCAGATTTTATGTTGTCCTGGAGAGCTTGCAGAGCACTGGGGAAAGGCAGGCAGAGAATTCCCTGCTAGCACCTTCTCTGTGCCTGGGAAGCACAAGTGTTCACATTGCTTCGCAGAATCGCTTTTGTGCAGAAAACAGTAACACTTGTTCAGAACGAAAGAAAGCACAGAGCCCCAGATTTTATGTTGTCCTGGAGAGCTTGCAGAGCACTGGGGAAAGGCAGGCAGAGAATTCCCTGCTAGCACCTTCTCTGTGCCTGGGAAGCAGAAGTGTTCACATTGCTTCGCAGAATCGCTTTTGTGCAGAAAACAGTAACACTTGTTCAGAACGAAAGAAAGCACAGAGCCCCAGATTTTATGTTGTCCTGGAGAGCTTGCAGAGCACTGGGGAAAGGCAGGCAGAGAATTCCCTGCTAGCACCTTCTCTGTGCCTGGGAAGCAGAAGTGTTCACATTGCTTTGCAGAATCGCTTTTGTGCAGAAAACAGTAACACTTGTTCAGAACGAAAGAAAGCACAGAGCCCCAGATTTTATGTTGTCCTGGAGAGCTTGCAGAGCACTGGGGAAAGGCAGGCAGAGAATTCCCTGCTAGCACCTTCTCTGTGCCTGGGAAGCACAAGTGTTCACATTGCTTCGCAGAATCGCTTTTGTGCAGAAAACAGTAACACTTGTTCAGAACGAAAGAAAGCACAGAGCCCCAGATTTTATGTTGTCCTGGAGAGCTTGCAGAGCACTGGGGAAAGGCAGGCAGAGAATTCCCTGCTAGCACCTTCTCTGTGCCTGGGAAGCAGAAGTGTTCACATTGCTTCGCAGAATCGCTTTTGTGCAGAAAACAGTAACACTTGTTCAGAACGAAAGAAAGCACAGAGCCCCAGATTTTATGTTGTCCTGGAGAGCTTGCAGAGCACTGGGGAAAGGCAGGCAGAGAATTCCCTGCTAGCACCTTCTCTGTGCCTGGGAAGCAGAAGTGTTCACATTGCTTCGCAGAATCGCTTTTGTGCAGAAAACAGTAACACTTGTTCAGAACGAAAGAAAGCACAGAGCCCCAGATTTGCTGTTGTCCTGGAGAGCTTGCAGAGCACTGGGGAAAGGCAGGCAGAGAATTCCCTGCTAGCACCTTCTCTGTGCCTGGGAAGCAGAAGTGTTCACATTGCTTCGCAGAATCGCTTTTGTGCAGAAAACAGTAACACTTGTTCAGAACGAAAGAAAGCACAGAGCCCCAGATTTTATGTTGTCCTGGAGAGCTTGCAGAGCACTGGGGAAAGGCAGGCAGAGAATTCCCTGCTAGCACCTTCTCTGTGCCTGTTCACTTTTCTTCGCAGAATCGCTTTTGTGCAGAAAACAGTAACACTTGTTCAGAACGAAAGAAAGCACAGAGCCCCAGATTTGCTGTTGTCCTGGAGAGCTTGCAGAGCACTGGGGAAAGGCAGGCAGAGAATTCCCTGCTAGCACCTTCTCTGTGCCTGGGAAGCAGAAGTGTTCACATTGCTTCGCAGAATCGCTTTTGTGCAGAAAACAGTAACACTTGTTCAGAACGAAAGAAAGCACAGAGCCCCAGATTTTATGTTGTCCTGGAGAGCTTGCAGAGCACTGGGGAAAGGCAGGCAGAGAATTCCCTGCTAGCACCTTCTCTGTGCCTGGGAAGCAGAAGTGTTCACATTGCTTCGCAGAATCGCTTTTGTGCAGAAAACAGTAACACTTGTTCAGAACGAAAGAAAGCACAGAGCCCCAGATTTTATGTTGTCCTGGAGAGCTTGCAGAGCACTGGGGAAAGGCAGGCAGAGAATTCCCTGCTAGCACCTTCTCTGTGCCTGGGAAGCACAAGTGTTCACATTGCTTCGCAGAATCGCTTTTGTGCAGAAAACAGTAACACTTGTTCAGAACGAAAGAAAGCACAGAGCCCCAGATTTTATGTTGTCCTGGAGAGCTTGCAGAGCACTGGGGAAAGGCAGGCAGAGAATTCCCTGCTAGCACCTTCTCTGTGCCTGGGAAGCAGAAGTGTTCACATTGCTTCGCAGAATCGCTTTTGTGCAGAAAACAGTAACACTTGTTCAGAACGAAAGAAAGCACAGAGCCCCAGATTTTATGTTGTCCTGGAGAGCTTGCAGAGCACTGGGGAAAGGCAGGCAGAGAATTCCCTGCTAGCACCTTCTCTGTGCCTGTTCACATTGCTTCGCAGAATCGCTTTTGTGCAGAAAACAGTAACACTTGTTCAGAACGAAAGAAAGCACAGAGCCCCAGATTTTATGTTGTCCTGGAGAGCTTGCAGAGCACTGGGGAAAGGCAGGCAGAGAATTCCCTGCTAGCACCTTCTCTGTGCCTGGGAAGCGGAAGTGTTCACATTACTTCGCAGAATCGCTTTTGTGCAGAAAACAGTAACACTTGTTCAGAACGAAAGAAAGCACAGAGCCCCAGATTTTATGTTGTTCTGGGGAGCTTGCAGAGCACTGGGGAAAGGCAGGCAGAGAATTCCCTGCTAGCACCTTCTCTGTGCCTGGGAAGCAGAAGTGTTCACATTGCTTCGCAGAATCGCTTTTGTGCAGAAAACAGTAACACTTGTTCAGAACGAAAGAAAGCACAGAGCCCCAGATTTGCTGTTGTCCTGGAGAGCTTGCAGAGCACTGGGGAAAGGCAGGCAGAGAATTCCCTGCTAGCACCTTCTCTGTGCCTGGGAAGCAGAAGTGTTCACATTGCTTCGCAGAATCGCTTTTGTGCAGAAAACAGTAACACTTGTTCAGAACGAAAGAAAGCACAGAGCCCCAGATTTTATGTTGTCCTGGAGAGCTTGCAGAGCACTGGGGAAAGGCAGGCAGAGAATTCCCTGCTAGCACCTTCTCTGTGCCTGGGAAGCACAAGTGTTCACATTGCTTCGCAGAATCGCTTTTGTGCAGAAAACAGTAACACTTGTTCAGAACGAAAGAAAGCACAGAGCCCCAGATTTTATGTTGTCCTGGAGAGCTTGCAGAGCACTGGGGAAAGGCAGGCAGAGAATTCCCTGCTAGCACCTTCTCTGTGCCTGGGAAGCACAAGTGTTCACATTGCTTCGCAGAATCGCTTTTGTGCAGAAAACAGTAACACTTGTTCAGAACGAAAGAAAGCACAGAGCCCCAGATTTTATGTTGTCCTGGAGAGCTTGCAGAGCACTGGGGAAAGGCAGGCAGAGAATTCCCTGCTAGCACCTTCTCTGTGCCTGGGAAGCAGAAGTGTTCACATTGCTTCGCAGAATCGCTTTTGTGCAGAAAACAGTAACACTTGTTCAGAACGAAAGAAAGCACAGAGCCCCAGATTTTATGTTGTCCTGGAGAGCTTGCAGAGCACTGGGGAAAGGCAGGCAGAGAATTCCCTGCTAGCACCTTCTCTGTGCCTGGGAAGCACAAGTGTTCATATTGCTTCGCAGAATCGCTTTTGTGCAGAAAACAGTAACACTTGTTCAGAACGAAAGAAAGCACAGAGCCCCAGATTTTATGTTGTCCTGGAGAGCTTGCAGAGCACTGGGGAAAGGCAGGCAGACAATTCCCTGCTAGCACCTTCTCTGTGCCTGTTCACATTGCTTCGCAGAATCGCTTTTGTGCAGAAAACAGTAACCTTGTTCAGAACGAAAGAAAGCACAGAGCCCCAGATTTTATGTTGTCCTGGAGAGCTTGCAGAGCACTGGGGAAAGGCAGGCAGAGAATTCCCTGCTAGCACCTTCTCTGTGCCTGGGAAGCAGAAGTGTTCACATTGCTTCGCAGAATCGCTTTTGTGCAGAAAACAGTAACACTTGTTCAGAACGAAAGAAAGCACAGAGCCCCAGATTTTATGTTGTCCTGGAGAGCTTGCAGAGCACTGGGGAAAGGCAGGCAGAGAATTCCCTGCTAGCACCTTCTCTGTGCCTGGGAAGCAGAAGTGTTCACATTGCTTCGCAGAATCGCTTTTGTGCAGAAAACAGTAACACTTGTTCAGAATGAAAGAAAGCACAGAGCCCCAGATTTGCTGTTGTCCTGGAGAGCTTGCAGAGCACTGGGGAAAGGCAGGCAGAGAATTCCCTGCTAGCACCTTCTCTGTGCCTGGGAAGCAGAAGTGTTCACATTGCTTCGCAGAATCGCTTTTGTGCAGAAAACAGTAACACTTGTTCAGAACGAAAGAAAGCACAGAGCCCCAGATTTTATGTTGTCCTGGAGAGCTTGCAGAGCACTGGGGAAAGGCAGGCAGAGAATTCCCTGCTAGCACCTTCTCTGTGCCTGGGAAGCACAAGTGTTCACATTGCTTCGCAGAATCGCTTTTGTGCAGAAAACAGTAACACTTGTTCAGAACGAAAGAAAGCACAGAGCCCCAGATTTTATGTTGTCCTGGAGAGCTTGCAGAGCACTGGGGAAAGGCAGGCAGACAATTCCCTGCTAGCACCTTCTCTGTGCCTGGGAAGCACAAGTGTTCACATTGCTTGGCAGAATCGCTTTTGTGCAGAAAACAGTAACAGTTGTTCAGAACGAAAGAAAGCACAGAGCCCCAGATTTTATGTTGTCCTGGAGAGCTTGCAGAGCACTGGGGAAAGGCAGGCAGAGAATTCCCTGCTAGCACCTTCTCTGTGCCTGGGAAGCAGAAGTGTTCACATTGCTTTGCAGAATCGCTTTTGTGCAGAAAACAGTAACACTTGTTCAGAACGAAAGAAAGCACAGAGCCCCAGATTTTATGTTGTCCTGGAGAGCTTGCAGAGCACTGGGGAAAGGCAGGCAGAGAATTCCCTGCTAGCACCTTCTCTGTGCCTGGGAAGCAGAAGTGTTCACATTGCTTTGCAGAATCGCTTTTGTGCAGAAAACAGTAACACTTGTTCAGAACGAAAGAAAGCACAGAGCCCCAGATTTTATGTTGTCCTGGAGAGCTTGCAGAGCACTGGGGAAAGGCAGGCAGAGAATTCCCTGCTAGCACCTTCTCTGTGCCTGGGAAGCAGAAGTGTTCACATTGCTTCGCAGAATCGCTTTTGTGCAGAAAACAGTAACACTTGTTCAGAACGAAAGAAAGCACAGAGCCCCAGATTTTATGTTGTCCTGGAGAGCTTGCAGAGCACTGGGGAAAGGCAGGCAGAGAATTCCCTGCTAGCACCTTCTCTGTGCCTGGGAAGCAGAAGTGTTCACATTGCTTCGCAGAATCGCTTTTGTGCAGAAAACAGTAACACTTGTTCAGAACGAAAGAAAGCACAGAGCCCCAGATTTTATGTTGTCCTGGAGAGCTTGCAGAGCACTGGGGAAAGGCAGGCAGAGAATTCCCTGCTAGCACCTTCTCTGTGCCTGTTCACATTGCTTCGCAGAATCGCTTTTGTGCAGAAAACAGTAACACTTGTTCAGAACGAAAGAAAGCACAGAGCCCCAGATTTTATGTTGTCCTGGAGAGCTTGCAGAGCACTGGGGAAAGGCAGGCAGAGAATTCCCTGCTAGCACCTTCTCTGTGCCTGGGAAGCGGAAGTGTTCACATTACTTCGCAGAATCGCTTTTGTGCAGAAAACAGTAACACTTGTTCAGAACGAAAGAAAGCACAGAGCCCCAGATTTGCTGTTGTCCTGGAGAGCTTGCAGAGCACTGGGGAAAGGCAGGCAGAGAATTCCCTGCTAGCACCTTCTCTGTGCCTGGGAAGCAGAAGTGTTCACATTGCTTCGCAGAATCGCTTTTGTGCAGAAAACAGTAACACTTGTTCAGAACGAAAGAAAGCACAGAGCCCCAGATTTTATGTTGTCCTGGAGAGCTTGCAGAGCACTGGGGAAAGGCAGGCAGAGAATTCCCTGCTAGCACCTTCTCTGTGCCTGGGAAGCACAAGTGTTCACATTGCTTCGCAGAATCGCTTTTGTGCAGAAAACAGTAACACTTGTTCAGAACGAAAGAAAGCACAGAGCCCCAGATTTTATGTTGTCCTGGAGAGCTTGCAGAGCACTGGGGAAAGGCAGGCAGAGAATTCCCTGCTAGCACCTTCTCTGTGCCTGGGAAGCACAAGTGTTCACATTGCTTCGCAGAATCGCTTTTGTGCAGAAAACAGTAACACTTGTTCAGAACGAAAGAAAGCACAGAGCCCCAGATTTTATGTTGTCCTGGAGAGCTTGCAGAGCACTGGGGAAAGGCAGGCAGAGAATTCCCTGCTAGCACCTTCTCTGTGCCTGGGAAGCAGAAGTGTTCACATTGCTTCGCAGAATCGCTTTTGTGCAGAAAACAGTAACACTTGTTCAGAACGAAAGAAAGCACAGAGCCCCAGATTTTATGTTGTCCTGGAGAGCTTGCAGAGCACTGGGGAAAGGCAGGCAGAGAATTCCCTGCTAGCACCTTCTCTGTGCCTGGGAAGCACAAGTGTTCATATTGCTTCGCAGAATCGCTTTTGTGCAGAAAACAGTAACACTTGTTCAGAACGAAAGAAAGCACAGAGCCCCAGATTTTATGTTGTCCTGGAGAGCTTGCAGAGCACTGGGGAAAGGCAGGCAGACAATTCCCTGCTAGCACCTTCTCTGTGCCTGTTCACATTGCTTCGCAGAATCGCTTTTGTGCAGAAAACAGTAACCTTGTTCAGAACGAAAGAAAGCACAGAGCCCCAGATTTTATGTTGTCCTGGAGAGCTTGCAGAGCACTGGGGAAAGGCAGGCAGAGAATTCCCTGCTAGCACCTTCTCTGTGCCTGGGAAGCAGAAGTGTTCACATTGCTTCGCAGAATCGCTTTTGTGCAGAAAACAGTAACACTTGTTCAGAACGAAAGAAAGCACAGAGCCCCAGATTTTATGTTGTCCTGGAGAGCTTGCAGAGCACTGGGGAAAGGCAGGCAGAGAATTCCCTGCTAGCACCTTCTCTGTGCCTGGGAAGCAGAAGTGTTCACATTGCTTCGCAGAATCGCTTTTGTGCAGAAAACAGTAACACTTGTTCAGAACGAAAGAAAGCACAGAGCCCCAGATTTGCTGTTGTCCTGGAGAGCTTGCAGAGCACTGGGGAAAGGCAGGCAGAGAATTCCCTGCTAGCACCTTCTCTGTGCCTGGGAAGCAGAAGTGTTCACATTGCTTCGCAGAATCGCTTTTGTGTAGAAAACAGTAACACTTGTTCAGAACGAAAGAAAGCACAGAGCCCCAGATTTTATGTTGTCCTGGAGAGCTTGCAGAGCACTGGGGAAAGGCAGGCAGAGAATTCCCTGCTAGCACCTTCTCTGTGCCTGGGAAGCACAAGTGTTCACATTGCTTCGCAGAATCGCTTTTGTGCAGAAAACAGTAACACTTGTTCAGAACGAAAGAAAGCACAGAGCCCCAGATTTTATGTTGTCCTGGAGAGCTTGCAGAGCACTGGGGAAAGGCAGGCAGACAATTCCCTGCTAGCACCTTCTCTGTGCCTGGGAAGCACAAGTGTTCACATTGCTTGGCAGAATCGCTTTTGTGCAGAAAACAGTAACAGTTGTTCAGAACGAAAGAAAGCACAGAGCCCCAGATTTTATGTTGTCCTGGAGAGCTTGCAGAGCACTGGGGAAAGGCAGGCAGAGAATTCCCTGCTAGCACCTTCTCTGTGCCTGGGAAGCAGAAGTGTTCACATTGCTTTGCAGAATCGCTTTTGTGCAGAAAACAGTAACACTTGTTCAGAACGAAAGAAAGCACAGAGCCCCAGATTTTATGTTGTCCTGGAGAGCTTGCAGAGCACTGGGGAAAGGCAGGCAGAGAATTCCCTGCTAGCACCTTCTCTGTGCCTGGGAAGCAGAAGTGTTCACATTGCTTCGCAGAATCGCTTTTGTGCAGAAAACAGTAACACTTGTTCAGAACGAAAGAAAGCACAGAGCCCCAGATTTGCTGTTGTCCTGGAGAGCTTGCAGAGCACTGGGGAAAGGCAGGCAGAGAATTCCCTGCTAGCACCTTCTCTGTGCCTGGGAAGCAGAAGTGTTCACATTGCTTCGCAGAATCGCTTTTGTGCAGAAAACAGTAACACTTGTTCAGAACGAAAGAAAGCACAGAGCCCCAGATTTTATGTTGTCCTGGAGAGCTTGCAGAGCACTGGGGAAAGGCAGGCAGAGAATTCCCTGCTAGCACCTTCTCTGTGCCTGGGAAGCAGAAGTGTTCACATTGCTTCGCAGAATCGCTTTTGTGCAGAAAACAGTAACACTTGTTCAGAACGAAAGAAAGCACAGAGCCCCAGATTTTATGTTGTCCTGGAGAGCTTGCAGAGCACTGGGGAAAGGCAGGCAGAGAATTCCCTGCTAGCACCTTCTCTGTGCCTGTTCACTTTTCTTCGCAGAATCGCTTTTGTGCAGAAAACAGTAACACTTGTTCAGAACGAAAGAAAGCACAGAGCCCCAGATTTTATGTTGTCCTGGAGAGCTTGCAGAGCACTGGGGAAAGGCAGGCAGAGAATTCCCTGCTAGCACCTTCTCTGTGCCTGGGAAGCAGAAGTGTTCACATTGCTTCGCAGAATCGCTTTTGTGCAGAAAACAGTAACACTTGTTCAGAACGAAAGAAAGCACAGAGCCCCAGATTTTATGTTGTCCTGGAGAGCTTGCAGAGCACTGGGGAAAGGCAGGCAGAGAATTCCCTGCTAGCACCTTCTCTGTGCCTGGGAAGCACAAGTGTTCACTTTGCTTCGCAGAATCGCTTTTGTGCAGAAAACAGTAACACTTGTTCAGAATGAAAGAAAGCACAGAGCCCCAGATTTTATGTTGTCCTGGAGAGCTTGCAGAGCACTGAGGAAAGGCAGGCAGAGAATTCCCTGCTAGCACCTTCTCTGTGCCTGGGAAGCACAAGTGTTCACATTGCTTGGCAGAATCGCTTTTGTGCAGAAAACAGTAACAGTTGTTCAGAACGAAAGAAAGCACAGAGCCCCAGATTTTATGTTGTCCTGGAGAGCTTGCAGAGCACTGGGGAAAGGCAGGCAGAGAATTCCCTGCTAGCACCTTCTCTGTGCCTGGGAAGCAGAAGTGTTCACATTGCTTTGCAGAATCGCTTTTGTGCAGAAAACAGTAACACTTGTTCAGAACGAAAGAAAGCACAGAGCCCCAGATTTTATGTTGTCCTGGAGAGCTTGCAGAGCACTGGGGAAAGGCAGGCAGAGAATTCCCTGCTAGCACCTTCTCTGTGCCTGGGAAGCAGAAGTGTTCACATTGCTTCGCAGAATCGCTTTTGTGCAGAAAACAGTAACACTTGTTCAGAACGAAAGAAAGCACAGAGCCCCAGATTTTATGTTGTCCTGGAGAGCTTGCAGAGCACTGGGGAAAGGCAGGCAGAGAATTCCCTGCTAGCACCTTCTCTGTGCCTGTTCACATTGCTTCGCAGAATCGCTTTTGTGCAGAAAACAGTAACACTTGTTCAGAACGAAAGAAAGCACAGAGCCCCAGATTTTATGTTGTCCTGGAGAGCTTGCAGAGCACTGGGGAAAGGCAGGCAGAGAATTCCCTGCTAGCACCTTCTCTGTGCCTGGGAAGCGGAAGTGTTCACATTACTTCGCAGAATCGCTTTTGTGCAGAAAACAGTAACACTTGTTCAGAACGAAAGAAAGCACAGAGCCCCAGATTTGCTGTTGTCCTGGAGAGCTTGCAGAGCACTGGGGAAAGGCAGGCAGAGAATTCCCTGCTAGCACCTTCTCTGTGCCTGGGAAGCAGAAGTGTTCACATTGCTTCGCAGAATCGCTTTTGTGCAGAAAACAGTAACACTTGTTCAGAACGAAAGAAAGCACAGAGCCCCAGATTTTATGTTGTCCTGGAGAGCTTGCAGAGCACTGGGGAAAGGCAGGCAGAGAATTCCCTGCTAGCACCTTCTCTGTGCCTGGGAAGCACAAGTGTTCACATTGCTTCGCAGAATCGCTTTTGTGCAGAAAACAGTAACACTTGTTCAGAACGAAAGAAAGCACAGAGCCCCAGATTTTATGTTGTCCTGGAGAGCTTGCAGAGCACTGGGGAAAGGCAGGCAGAGAATTCCCTGCTAGCACCTTCTCTGTGCCTGGGAAGCACAAGTGTTCACATTGCTTCGCAGAATCGCTTTTGTGCAGAAAACAGTAACACTTGTTCAGAACGAAAGAAAGCACAGAGCCCCAGATTTTATGTTGTCCTGGAGAGCTTGCAGAGCACTGGGGAAAGGCAGGCAGAGAATTCCCTGCTAGCACCTTCTCTGTGCCTGGGAAGCAGAAGTGTTCACATTGCTTCGCAGAATCGCTTTTGTGCAGAAAACAGTAACACTTGTTCAGAACGAAAGAAAGCACAGAGCCCCAGATTTTATGTTGTCCTGGAGAGCTTGCAGAGCACTGGGGAAAGGCAGGCAGAGAATTCCCTGCTAGCACCTTCTCTGTGCCTGGGAAGCACAAGTGTTCATATTGCTTCGCAGAATCGCTTTTGTGCAGAAAACAGTAACACTTGTTCAGAACGAAAGAAAGCACAGAGCCCCAGATTTTATGTTGTCCTGGAGAGCTTGCAGAGCACTGGGGAAAGGCAGGCAGACAATTCCCTGCTAGCACCTTCTCTGTGCCTGTTCACATTGCTTCGCAGAATCGCTTTTGTGCAGAAAACAGTAACCTTGTTCAGAACGAAAGAAAGCACAGAGCCCCAGATTTTATGTTGTCCTGGAGAGCTTGCAGAGCACTGGGGAAAGGCAGGCAGAGAATTCCCTGCTAGCACCTTCTCTGTGCCTGGGAAGCAGAAGTGTTCACATTGCTTCGCAGAATCGCTTTTGTGCAGAAAACAGTAACACTTGTTCAGAACGAAAGAAAGCACAGAGCCCCAGATTTTATGTTGTCCTGGAGAGCTTGCAGAGCACTGGGGAAAGGCAGGCAGAGAATTCCCTGCTAGCACCTTCTCTGTGCCTGGGAAGCAGAAGTGTTCACATTGCTTCGCAGAATCGCTTTTGTGCAGAAAACAGTAACACTTGTTCAGAACGAAAGAAAGCACAGAGCCCCAGATTTGCTGTTGTCCTGGAGAGCTTGCAGAGCACTGGGGAAAGGCAGGCAGAGAATTCCCTGCTAGCACCTTCTCTGTGCCTGGGAAGCAGAAGTGTTCACATTGCTTCGCAGAATCGCTTTTGTGCAGAAAACAGTAACACTTGTTCAGAACGAAAGAAAGCACAGAGCCCCAGATTTTATGTTGTCCTGGAGAGCTTGCAGAGCACTGGGGAAAGGCAGGCAGAGAATTCCCTGCTAGCACCTTCTCTGTGCCTGGGAAGCACAAGTGTTCACATTGCTTCGCAGAATCGCTTTTGTGCAGAAAACAGTAACACTTGTTCAGAACGAAAGAAAGCACAGAGCCCCAGATTTTATGTTGTCCTGGAGAGCTTGCAGAGCACTGGGGAAAGGCAGGCAGACAATTCCCTGCTAGCACCTTCTCTGTGCCTGGGAAGCACAAGTGTTCACATTGCTTGGCAGAATCGCTTTTGTGCAGAAAACAGTAACAGTTGTTCAGAACGAAAGAAAGCACAGAGCCCCAGATTTTATGTTGTCCTGGAGAGCTTGCAGAGCACTGGGGAAAGGCAGGCAGAGAATTCCCTGCTAGCACCTTCTCTGTGCCTGGGAAGCAGAAGTGTTCACATTGCTTTGCAGAATCGCTTTTGTGCAGAAAACAGTAACACTTGTTCAGAACGAAAGAAAGCACAGAGCCCCAGATTTTATGTTGTCCTGGAGAGCTTGCAGAGCACTGGGGAAAGGCAGGCAGAGAATTCCCTGCTAGCACCTTCTCTGTGCCTGGGAAGCAGAAGTGTTCACATTGCTTTGCAGAATCGCTTTTGTGCAGAAAACAGTAACACTTGTTCAGAACGAAAGAAAGCACAGAGCCCCAGATTTTATGTTGTCCTGGAGAGCTTGCAGAGCACTGGGGAAAGGCAGGCAGAGAATTCCCTGCTAGCACCTTCTCTGTGCCTGGGAAGCAGAAGTGTTCACATTGCTTCGCAGAATCGCTTTTGTGCAGAAAACAGTAACACTTGTTCAGAACGAAAGAAAGCACAGAGCCCCAGATTTTATGTTGTCCTGGAGAGCTTGCAGAGCACTGGGGAAAGGCAGGCAGAGAATTCCCTGCTAGCACCTTCTCTGTGCCTGGGAAGCAGAAGTGTTCACATTGCTTCGCAGAATCGCTTTTGTGCAGAAAACAGTAACACTTGTTCAGAACGAAAGAAAGCACAGAGCCCCAGATTTTATGTTGTCCTGGAGAGCTTGCAGAGCACTGGGGAAAGGCAGGCAGAGAATTCCCTGCTAGCACCTTCTCTGTGCCTGTTCACATTGCTTCGCAGAATCGCTTTTGTGCAGAAAACAGTAACACTTGTTCAGAACGAAAGAAAGCACAGAGCCCCAGATTTTATGTTGTCCTGGAGAGCTTGCAGAGCACTGGGGAAAGGCAGGCAGAGAATTCCCTGCTAGCACCTTCTCTGTGCCTGGGAAGCGGAAGTGTTCACATTACTTCGCAGAATCGCTTTTGTGCAGAAAACAGTAACACTTGTTCAGAACGAAAGAAAGCACAGAGCCCCAGATTTGCTGTTGTCCTGGAGAGCTTGCAGAGCACTGGGGAAAGGCAGGCAGAGAATTCCCTGCTAGCACCTTCTCTGTGCCTGGGAAGCAGAAGTGTTCACATTGCTTCGCAGAATCGCTTTTGTGCAGAAAACAGTAACACTTGTTCAGAACGAAAGAAAGCACAGAGCCCCAGATTTTATGTTGTCCTGGAGAGCTTGCAGAGCACTGGGGAAAGGCAGGCAGAGAATTCCCTGCTAGCACCTTCTCTGTGCCTGGGAAGCACAAGTGTTCACATTGCTTCGCAGAATCGCTTTTGTGCAGAAAACAGTAACACTTGTTCAGAACGAAAGAAAGCACAGAGCCCCAGATTTTATGTTGTCCTGGAGAGCTTGCAGAGCACTGGGGAAAGGCAGGCAGAGAATTCCCTGCTAGCACCTTCTCTGTGCCTGGGAAGCACAAGTGTTCACATTGCTTCGCAGAATCGCTTTTGTGCAGAAAACAGTAACACTTGTTCAGAACGAAAGAAAGCACAGAGCCCCAGATTTTATGTTGTCCTGGAGAGCTTGCAGAGCACTGGGGAAAGGCAGGCAGAGAATTCCCTGCTAGCACCTTCTCTGTGCCTGGGAAGCAGAAGTGTTCACATTGCTTCGCAGAATCGCTTTTGTGCAGAAAACAGTAACACTTGTTCAGAACGAAAGAAAGCACAGAGCCCCAGATTTTATGTTGTCCTGGAGAGCTTGCAGAGCACTGGGGAAAGGCAGGCAGAGAATTCCCTGCTAGCACCTTCTCTGTGCCTGGGAAGCACAAGTGTTCATATTGCTTCGCAGAATCGCTTTTGTGCAGAAAACAGTAACACTTGTTCAGAACGAAAGAAAGCACAGAGCCCCAGATTTTATGTTGTCCTGGAGAGCTTGCAGAGCACTGGGGAAAGGCAGGCAGACAATTCCCTGCTAGCACCTTCTCTGTGCCTGTTCACATTGCTTCGCAGAATCGCTTTTGTGCAGAAAACAGTAACCTTGTTCAGAACGAAAGAAAGCACAGAGCCCCAGATTTTATGTTGTCCTGGAGAGCTTGCAGAGCACTGGGGAAAGGCAGGCAGAGAATTCCCTGCTAGCACCTTCTCTGTGCCTGGGAAGCAGAAGTGTTCACATTGCTTCGCAGAATCGCTTTTGTGCAGAAAACAGTAACACTTGTTCAGAACGAAAGAAAGCACAGAGCCCCAGATTTTATGTTGTCCTGGAGAGCTTGCAGAGCACTGGGGAAAGGCAGGCAGAGAATTCCCTGCTAGCACCTTCTCTGTGCCTGGGAAGCAGAAGTGTTCACATTGCTTCGCAGAATCGCTTTTGTGCAGAAAACAGTAACACTTGTTCAGAACGAAAGAAAGCACAGAGCCCCAGATTTGCTGTTGTCCTGGAGAGCTTGCAGAGCACTGGGGAAAGGCAGGCAGAGAATTCCCTGCTAGCACCTTCTCTGTGCCTGGGAAGCAGAAGTGTTCACATTGCTTCGCAGAATCGCTTTTGTGCAGAAAACAGTAACACTTGTTCAGAACGAAAGAAAGCACAGAGCCCCAGATTTTATGTTGTCCTGGAGAGCTTGCAGAGCACTGGGGAAAGGCAGGCAGAGAATTCCCTGCTAGCACCTTCTCTGTGCCTGGGAAGCACAAGTGTTCACATTGCTTCGCAGAATCGCTTTTGTGCAGAAAACAGTAACACTTGTTCAGAACGAAAGAAAGCACAGAGCCCCAGATTTTATGTTGTCCTGGAGAGCTTGCAGAGCACTGGGGAAAGGCAGGCAGACAATTCCCTGCTAGCACCTTCTCTGTGCCTGGGAAGCACAAGTGTTCACATTGCTTGGCAGAATCGCTTTTGTGCAGAAAACAGTAACAGTTGTTCAGAACGAAAGAAAGCACAGAGCCCCAGATTTTATGTTGTCCTGGAGAGCTTGCAGAGCACTGGGGAAAGGCAGGCAGAGAATTCCCTGCTAGCACCTTCTCTGTGCCTGGGAAGCAGAAGTGTTCACATTGCTTTGCAGAATCGCTTTTGTGCAGAAAACAGTAACACTTGTTCAGAACGAAAGAAAGCACAGAGCCCCAGATTTTATGTTGTCCTGGAGAGCTTGCAGAGCACTGGGGAAAGGCAGGCAGAGAATTCCCTGCTAGCACCTTCTCTGTGCCTGGGAAGCAGAAGTGTTCACATTGCTTCGCAGAATCGCTTTTGTGCAGAAAACAGTAACACTTGTTCAGAACGAAAGAAAGCACAGAGCCCCAGATTTGCTGTTGTCCTGGAGAGCTTGCAGAGCACTGGGGAAAGGCAGGCAGAGAATTCCCTGCTAGCACCTTCTCTGTGCCTGGGAAGCAGAAGTGTTCACATTGCTTCGCAGAATCGCTTTTGTGCAGAAAACAGTAACACTTGTTCAGAACGAAAGAAAGCACAGAGCCCCAGATTTTATGTTGTCCTGGAGAGCTTGCAGAGCACTGGGGAAAGGCAGGCAGAGAATTCCCTGCTAGCACCTTCTCTGTGCCTGGGAAGCAGAAGTGTTCACATTGCTTCGCAGAATCGCTTTTGTGCAGAAAACAGTAACACTTGTTCAGAACGAAAGAAAGCACAGAGCCCCAGATTTTATGTTGTCCTGGAGAGCTTGCAGAGCACTGGGGAAAGGCAGGCAGAGAATTCCCTGCTAGCACCTTCTCTGTGCCTGTTCACTTTTCTTCGCAGAATCGCTTTTGTGCAGAAAACAGTAACACTTGTTCAGAACGAAAGAAAGCACAGAGCCCCAGATTTTATGTTGTCCTGGAGAGCTTGCAGAGCACTGGGGAAAGGCAGGCAGAGAATTCCCTGCTAGCACCTTCTCTGTGCCTGGGAAGCAGAAGTGTTCACATTGCTTCGCAGAATCGCTTTTGTGCAGAAAACAGTAACACTTGTTCAGAACGAAAGAAAGCACAGAGCCCCAGATTTTATGTTGTCCTGGAGAGCTTGCAGAGCACTGGGGAAAGGCAGGCAGAGAATTCCCTGCTAGCACCTTCTCTGTGCCTGGGAAGCACAAGTGTTCACTTTGCTTCGCAGAATCGCTTTTGTGCAGAAAACAGTAACACTTGTTCAGAATGAAAGAAAGCACAGAGCCCCAGATTTTATGTTGTCCTGGAGAGCTTGCAGAGCACTGAGGAAAGGCAGGCAGAGAATTCCCTGCTAGCACCTTCTCTGTGCCTGGGAAGCACAAGTGTTCACATTGCTTGGCAGAATCGCTTTTGTGCAGAAAACAGTAACAGTTGTTCAGAACGAAAGAAAGCACAGAGCCCCAGATTTTATGTTGTCCTGGAGAGCTTGCAGAGCACTGGGGAAAGGCAGGCAGAGAATTCCCTGCTAGCACCTTCTCTGTGCCTGGGAAGCAGAAGTGTTCACATTGCTTTGCAGAATCGCTTTTGTGCAGAAAACAGTAACACTTGTTCAGAACGAAAGAAAGCACAGAGCCCCAGATTTTATGTTGTCCTGGAGAGCTTGCAGAGCACTGGGGAAAGGCAGGCAGAGAATTCCCTGCTAGCACCTTCTCTGTGCCTGGGAAGCACAAGTGTTCACATTGCTTCGCAGAATCGCTTTTGTGCAGAAAACAGTAACACTTGTTCAGAACGAAAGAAAGCACAGAGCCCCAGATTTTATGTTGTCCTGGAGAGCTTGCAGAGCACTGGGGAAAGGCAGGCAGAGAATTCCCTGCTAGCACCTTCTCTGTGCCTGTTCACATTGCTTCGCAGAATCGCTTTTGTGCAGAAAACAGTAACACTTGTTCAGAACGAAAGAAAGCACAGAGCCCCAGATTTTATGTTGTCCTGGAGAGCTTGCAGAGCACTGGGGAAAGGCAGGCAGAGAATTCCCTGCTAGCACCTTCTCTGTGCCTGGGAAGCGGAAGTGTTCACATTACTTCGCAGAATCGCTTTTGTGCAGAAAACAGTAACACTTGTTCAGAACGAAAGAAAGCACAGAGCCCCAGATTTGCTGTTGTCCTGGAGAGCTTGCAGAGCACTGGGGAAAGGCAGGCAGAGAATTCCCTGCTAGCACCTTCTCTGTGCCTGGGAAGCAGAAGTGTTCACATTGCTTCGCAGAATCGCTTTTGTGCAGAAAACAGTAACACTTGTTCAGAACGAAAGAAAGCACAGAGCCCCAGATTTTATGTTGTCCTGGAGAGCTTGCAGAGCACTGGGGAAAGGCAGGCAGAGAATTCCCTGCTAGCACCTTCTCTGTGCCTGGGAAGCACAAGTGTTCACATTGCTTCGCAGAATCGCTTTTGTGCAGAAAACAGTAACACTTGTTCAGAACGAAAGAAAGCACAGAGCCCCAGATTTTATGTTGTCCTGGAGAGCTTGCAGAGCACTGGGGAAAGGCAGGCAGAGAATTCCCTGCTAGCACCTTCTCTGTGCCTGGGAAGCACAAGTGTTCACATTGCTTCGCAGAATCGCTTTTGTGCAGAAAACAGTAACACTTGTTCAGAACGAAAGAAAGCACAGAGCCCCAGATTTTATGTTGTCCTGGAGAGCTTGCAGAGCACTGGGGAAAGGCAGGCAGAGAATTCCCTGCTAGCACCTTCTCTGTGCCTGGGAAGCAGAAGTGTTCACATTGCTTCGCAGAATCGCTTTTGTGCAGAAAACAGTAACACTTGTTCAGAACGAAAGAAAGCACAGAGCCCCAGATTTTATGTTGTCCTGGAGAGCTTGCAGAGCACTGGGGAAAGGCAGGCAGACAATTCCCTGCTAGCACCTTCTCTGTGCCTGGGAAGCACAAGTGTTCATATTGCTTCGCAGAATCGCTTTTGTGCAGAAAACAGTAACACTTGTTCAGAACGAAAGAAAGCACAGAGCCCCAGATTTTATGTTGTCCTGGAGAGCTTGCAGAGCACTGGGGAAAGGCAGGCAGACAATTCCCTGCTAGCACCTTCTCTGTGCCTGTTCACATTGCTTCGCAGAATCGCTTTTGTGCAGAAAACAGTAACCTTGTTCAGAACGAAAGAAAGCACAGAGCCCCAGATTTTATGTTGTCCTGGAGAGCTTGCAGAGCACTGGGGAAAGGCAGGCAGAGAATTCCCTGCTAGCACCTTCTCTGTGCCTGGGAAGCAGAAGTGTTCACATTGCTTCGCAGAATCGCTTTTGTGCAGAAAACAGTAACACTTGTTCAGAACGAAAGAAAGCACAGAGCCCCAGATTTTATGTTGTCCTGGAGAGCTTGCAGAGCACTGGGGAAAGGCAGGCAGAGAATTCCCTGCTAGCACCTTCTCTGTGCCTGGGAAGCAGAAGTGTTCACATTGCTTCGCAGAATCGCTTTTGTGCAGAAAACAGTAACACTTGTTCAGAACGAAAGAAAGCACAGAGCCCCAGATTTGCTGTTGTCCTGGAGAGCTTGCAGAGCACTGGGGAAAGGCAGGCAGAGAATTCCCTGCTAGCACCTTCTCTGTGCCTGGGAAGCAGAAGTGTTCACATTGCTTCGCAGAATCGCTTTTGTGCAGAAAACAGTAACACTTGTTCAGAACGAAAGAAAGCACAGAGCCCCAGATTTTATGTTGTCCTGGAGAGCTTGCAGAGCACTGGGGAAAGGCAGGCAGAGAATTCCCTGCTAGCACCTTCTCTGTGCCTGGGAAGCACAAGTGTTCACATTGCTTCGCAGAATCGCTTTTGTGCAGAAAACAGTAACACTTGTTCAGAACGAAAGAAAGCACAGAGCCCCAGATTTTATGTTGTCCTGGAGAGCTTGCAGAGCACTGGGGAAAGGCAGGCAGAGAATTCCCTGCTAGCACCTTCTCTGTGCCTGGGAAGCAGAAGTGTTCACATTGCTTCGCAGAATCGCTTTTGTGCAGAAAACAGTAACACTTGTTCAGAACGAAAGAAAGCACAGAGCCCCAGATTTTATGTTGTCCTGGAGAGCTTGCAGAGCACTGGGGAAAGGCAGGCAGAGAATTCCCTGCTAGCACCTTCTCTGTGCCTGGGAAGCAGAAGTGTTCACATTGCTTTGCAGAATCGCTTTTGTGCAGAAAACAGTAACACTTGTTCAGAACGAAAGAAAGCACAGAGCCCCAGATTTTATGTTGTCCTGGAGAGCTTGCAGAGCACTGGGGAAAGGCAGGCAGAGAATTCCCTGCTAGCACCTTCTCTGTGCCTGGGAAGCAGAAGTGTTCACATTGCTTCGCAGAATCGCTTTTGTGCAGAAAACAGTAACACTTGTTCAGAACGAAAGAAAGCACAGAGCCCCAGATTTGCTGTTGTCCTGGAGAGCTTGCAGAGCACTGGGGAAAGGCAGGCAGAGAATTCCCTGCTAGCACCTTCTCTGTGCCTGGGAAGCAGAAGTGTTCACATTGCTTCGCAGAATCGCTTTTGTGCAGAAAACAGTAACACTTGTTCAGAACGAAAGAAAGCACAGAGCCCCAGATTTTATGTTGTCCTGGAGAGCTTGCAGAGCACTGGGGAAAGGCAGGCAGAGAATTCCCTGCTAGCACCTTCTCTGTGCCTGGGAAGCAGAAGTGTTCACATTGCTTCGCAGAATCGCTTTTGTGCAGAAAACAGTAACACTTGTTCAGAACGAAAGAAAGCACAGAGCCCCAGATTTTATGTTGTCCTGGAGAGCTTGCAGAGCACTGGGGAAAGGCAGGCAGAGAATTCCCTGCTAGCACCTTCTCTGTGCCTGTTCACTTTTCTTCGCAGAATCGCTTTTGTGCAGAAAACAGTAACACTTGTTCAGAACGAAAGAAAGCACAGAGCCCCAGATTTTATGTTGTCCTGGAGAGCTTGCAGAGCACTGGGGAAAGGCAGGCAGAGAATTCCCTGCTAGCACCTTCTCTGTGCCTGGGAAGCAGAAGTGTTCACATTGCTTCGCAGAATCGCTTTTGTGCAGAAAACAGTAACACTTGTTCAGAACGAAAGAAAGCACAGAGCCCCAGATTTTATGTTGTCCTGGAGAGCTTGCAGAGCACTGGGGAAAGGCAGGCAGAGAATTCCCTGCTAGCACCTTCTCTGTGCCTGGGAAGCACAAGTGTTCACTTTGCTTCGCAGAATCGCTTTTGTGCAGAAAACAGTAACACTTGTTCAGAATGAAAGAAAGCACAGAGCCCCAGATTTTATGTTGTCCTGGAGAGCTTGCAGAGCACTGAGGAAAGGCAGGCAGAGAATTCCCTGCTAGCACCTTCTCTGTGCCTGGGAAGCACAAGTGTTCACATTGCTTGGCAGAATCGCTTTTGTGCAGAAAACAGTAACAGTTGTTCAGAACGAAAGAAAGCACAGAGCCCCAGATTTTATGTTGTCCTGGAGAGCTTGCAGAGCACTGGGGAAAGGCAGGCAGAGAATTCCCTGCTAGCACCTTCTCTGTGCCTGGGAAGCAGAAGTGTTCACATTGCTTTGCAGAATCGCTTTTGTGCAGAAAACAGTAACACTTGTTCAGAACGAAAGAAAGCACAGAGCCCCAGATTTTATGTTGTCCTGGAGAGCTTGCAGAGCACTGGGGAAAGGCAGGCAGAGAATTCCCTGCTAGCACCTTCTCTGTGCCTGGGAAGCAGAAGTGTTCACATTGCTTCGCAGAATCGCTTTTGTGCAGAAAACAGTAACACTTGTTCAGAACGAAAGAAAGCACAGAGCCCCAGATTTGCTGTTGTCCTGGAGAGCTTGCAGAGCACTGGGGAAAGGCAGGCAGAGAATTCCCTGCTAGCACCTTCTCTGTGCCTGGGAAGCAGAAGTGTTCACATTGCTTCGCAGAATCGCTTTTGTGCAGAAAACAGTAACACTTGTTCAGAACGAAAGAAAGCACAGAGCCCCAGATTTTATGTTGTCCTGGAGAGCTTGCAGAGCACTGGGGAAAGGCAGGCAGAGAATTCCCTGCTAGCACCTTCTCTGTGCCTGGGAAGCAGAAGTGTTCACATTGCTTCGCAGAATCGCTTTTGTGCAGAAAACAGTAACACTTGTTCAGAACGAAAGAAAGCACAGAGCCCCAGATTTTATGTTGTCCTGGAGAGCTTGCAGAGCACTGGGGAAAGGCAGGCAGACAATTCCCTGCTAGCACCTTCTCTGTGCCTGTTCACATTGCTTCGCAGAATCGCTTTTGTGCAGAAAACAGTAACACTTGTTCAGAACGAAAGAAAGCACAGAGCCCCAGATTTTATGTTGTCCTGGAGAGCTTGCAGAGCACTGGGGAAAGGCAGGCAGAGAATTCCCTGCTAGCACCTTCTCTGTGCCTGGGAAGCAGAAGTGTTCACATTGCTTCGCAGAATCGCTTTTGTGCAGAAAACAGTAACACTTGTTCAGAACGAAAGAAAGCACAGAGCCCCAGATTTTATGTTGTCCTGGAGAGCTTGCAGAGCACTGGGGAAAGGCAGGCAGAGAATTCCCTGCTAGCACCTTCTCTGTGCCTGGGAAGCAGAAGTGTTCACATTGCTTTGCAGAATCGCTTTTGTGCAGAAAACAGTAACACTTGTTCAGAACGAAAGAAAGCACAGAGCCCCAGATTTTATGTTGTCCTGGAGAGCTTGCAGAGCACTGGGGAAAGGCAGGCAGAGAATTCCCTGCTAGCACCTTCTCTGTGCCTGGGAAGCACAAGTGTTCACTTTGCTTCGCAGAATCGCTTTTGTGCAGAAAACAGTAACACTTGTTCAGAATGAAAGAAAGCACAGAGCCCCAGATTTTATGTTGTCCTGGAGAGCTTGCAGAGCACTGAGGAAAGGCAGGCAGAGAATTCCCTGCTAGCACCTTCTCTGTGCCTGTTCACATTGCTTCGCAGAATCGCTTTTGTGCAGAAAACAGTAACACTTGTTCAGAACGAAAGAAAGCACAGAGCCCCAGATTTTATGTTGTCCTGGAGAGCTTGCAGAGCACTGGGGAAAGGCAGGCAGAGAATTCCCTGCTAGCACCTTCTCTGTGCCTGGGAAGCAGAAGTGTTCACATTGCTTTGCAGAATCGCTTTTGTGCAGAAAACAGTAACACTTGTTCAGAATGAAAGAAAGCACAGAGCCCCAGATTTTATGTTGTCCTGGAGAGCTTGCAGAGCACTGGGGAAAGGCAGGCAGAGAATTCCCTGCTAGCACCTTCTCTGTGCCTGGGAAGCAGAAGTGTTCACATTGCTTCGCAGAATCGCTTTTGTGCAGAAAACAGTAACACTTGTTCAGAACGAAAGAAAGCACAGAGCCCCAGATTTTATGTTGTCCTGGAGAGCTTGCAGAGCACTGGGGAAAGGCAGGCAGAGAATTCCCTGCTAGCACCTTCTCTGTGCCTGGGAAGCACAAGTGTTCACATTGCTTCGCAGAATCGCTTTTGTGCAGAAAACAGTAACACTTGTTCAGAACGAAAGAAAGCACAGAGCCCCAGATTTTATGTTGTCCTGGAGAGCTTGCAGAGCACTGGGGAAAGGCAGGCAGAGAATTCCCTGCTAGCACCTTCTCTGTGCCTGGGAAGCACAAGTGTTCACATTGCTTCGCAGAATCGCTTTTGTGCAGAAAACAGTAACACTTGTTCAGAACGAAAGAAAGCACAGAGCCCCAGATTTGCTGTTGTCCTGGAGAGCTTGCAGAGCACTGGGGAAAGGCAGGCAGAGAATTCCCTGCTAGCACCTTCTCTGTGCCTGGGAAGCACAAGTGTTCATATTGCTTCGCAGAATCGCTTTTGTGCAGAAAACAGTAACACTTGTTCAGAACGAAAGAAAGCACAGAGCCCCAGATTTTATGTTGTCCTGGAGAGCTTGCAGAGCACTGGGGAAAGGCAGGCAGACAATTCCCTGCTAGCACCTTCTCTGTGCCTGTTCACATTGCTTCGCAGAATCGCTTTTGTGCAGAAAACAGTAACACTTGTTCAGAACGAAAGAAAGCACAGAGCCCCAGATTTGCTGTTGTCCTGGAGAGCTTGCAGAGCACTGGGGAAAGGCAGGCAGAGAATTCCCTGCTAGCACCTTCTCTGTGCCTGTTCACTTTTCTTCGCAGAATCGCTTTTGTGCAGAAAACAGTAACACTTGTTCAGAACGAAAGAAAGCACAGAGCCCCAGATTTTATGTTGTCCTGGAGAGCTTGCAGAGCACTGGGGAAAGGCAGGCAGAGAATTCCCTGCTAGCACCTTCTCTGTGCCTGGGAAGCAGAAGTGTTCACATTGCTTCGCAGAATCGCTTTTGTGCAGAAAACAGTAACACTTGTTCAGAACGAAAGAAAGCACAGAGCCCCAGATTTTATGTTGTCCTGGAGAGCTTGCAGAGCACTGGGGAAAGGCAGGCAGAGAATTCCCTGCTAGCACCTTCTCTGTGCCTGGGAAGCACAAGTGTTCACATTGCTTTGCAGAATCGCTTTTGTGCAGAAAACAGTAACACTTGTTCAGAACGAAAGAAAGCACAGAGCACCAGATTTTATGTTGTCCTGGAGAGCTTGCAGAGCACTGGGGAAAGGCAGGCAGAGAATTCCCTGCTAGCACCTTCTCTGTGCCTGGGAAGCACAAGTGTTCACTTTGCTTCGCAGAATCGCTTTTGTGCAGAAAACAGTAACACTTGTTCAGAATGAAAGAAAGCACAGAGCCCCAGATTTTATGTTGTCCTGGAGAGCTTGCAGAGCACTGAGGAAAGGCAGGCAGAGAATTCCCTGCTAGCACCTTCTCTGTGCCTGTTCACATTGCTTCGCAGAATCGCTTTTGTGCAGAAAACAGTAACACTTGTTCAGAACGAAAGAAAGCACAGAGCCCCAGATTTTATGTTGTCCTGGAGAGCTTGCAGAGCACTGGGGAAAGGCAGGCAGAGAATTCCCTGCTAGCACCTTCTCTGTGCCTGGGAAGCAGAAGTGTTCACATTGCTTTGCAGAATCGCTTTTGTGCAGAAAACAGTAACACTTGTTCAGAATGAAAGAAAGCACAGAGCCCCAGATTTTATGTTGTCCTGGAGAGCTTGCAGAGCACTGGGGAAAGGCAGGCAGAGAATTCCCTGCTAGCACCTTCTCTGTGCCTGGGAAGCACAAGTGTTCACATTGCTTCGCAGAATCGCTTTTGTGCAGAAAACAGTAACACTTGTTCAGAACGAAAGAAAGCACAGAGCCCCAGATTTTATGTTGTCCTGGAGAGCTTGCAGAGCACTGGGGAAAGGCAGGCAGAGAATTCCCTGCTAGCACCTTCTCTGTGCCTGGGAAGCAGAAGTGTTCACATTGCTTCGCAGAATCGCTTTTGTGCAGAAAACAGTAACACTTGTTCAGAACGAAAGAAAGCACAGAGCCCCAGATTTTATGTTGTCCTGGAGAGCTTGCAGAGCACTGGGGAAAGGCAGGCAGAGAATTCCCTGCTAGCACCTTCTCTGTGCCTGGGAAGCACAAGTGTTCATATTGCTTCGCAGAATCGCTTTTGTGCAGAAAACAGTAACACTTGTTCAGAACGAAAGAAAGCACAGAGCCCCAGATTTTATGTTGTCCTGGAGAGCTTGCAGAGCACTGGGGAAAGGCAGGCAGACAATTCCCTGCTAGCACCTTCTCTGTGCCTGTTCACATTGCTTCGCAGAATCGCTTTTGTGCAGAAAACAGTAACACTTGTTCAGAACGAAAGAAAGCACAGAGCCCCAGATTTTATGTTGTCCTGGAGAGCTTGCAGAGCACTGGGGAAAGGCAGGCAGAGAATTCCCTGCTAGCACCTTCTCTGTGCCTGGGAAGCAGAAGTGTTCACATTGCTTCGCAGAATCGCTTTTGTGCAGAAAACAGTAACACTTGTTCAGAACGAAAGAAAGCACAGAGCCCCAGATTTGCTGTTGTCCTGGAGAGCTTGCAGAGCACTGGGGAAAGGCAGGCAGAGAATTCCCTGCTAGCACCTTCTCTGTGCCTGGGAAGCAGAAGTGTTCACATTGCTTCGCAGAATCGCTTTTGTGCAGAAAACAGTAACACTTGTTCAGAACGAAAGAAAGCACAGAGCCCCAGATTTTATGTTGTCCTGGAGAGCTTGCAGAGCACTGGGGAAAGGCAGGCAGAGAATTCCCTGCTAGCACCTTCTCTGTGCCTGGGAAGCACAAGTGTTCACATTGCTTCGCAGAATCGCTTTTGTGCAGAAAACAGTAACACTTGTTCAGAACGAAAGAAAGCACAGAGCCCCAGATTTTATGTTGTCCTGGAGAGCTTGCAGAGCACTGGGGAAAGGCAGGCAGAGAATTCCCTGCTAGCACCTTCTCTGTGCCTGGGAAGCACAAGTGTTCATATTGCTTCGCAGAATCGCTTTTGTGCAGAAAACAGTAACACTTGTTCAGAACGAAAGAAAGCACAGAGCCCCAGATTTTATGTTGTCCTGGAGAGCTTGCAGAGCACTGGGGAAAGGCAGGCAGACAATTCCCTGCTAGCACCTTCTCTGTGCCTGTTCACATTGCTTCGCAGAATCGCTTTTGTGCAGAAAACAGTAACACTTGTTCAGAACGAAAGAAAGCACAGAGCCCCAGATTTTATGTTGTCCTGGAGAGCTTGCAGAGCACTGGGGAAAGGCAGGCAGACAATTCCCTGCTAGCACCTTCTCTGTGCCTGGGAAGCAGAAGTGTTCACATTGCTTCGCAGAATCGCTTTTGTGCAGAAAACAGTAACACTTGTTCAGAACGAAAGAAAGCACAGAGCCCCAGATTTTATGTTGTCCTGGAGAGCTTGCAGAGCACTGGGGAAAGGCAGGCAGAGAATTCCCTGCTAGCACCTTCTCTGTGCCTGGGAAGCAGAAGTGTTCACATTGCTTCGCAGAATCGCTTTTGTGCAGAAAACAGTAACACTTGTTCAGAACGAAAGAAAGCACAGAGCCCCAGATTTTATGTTGTCCTGGAGAGCTTGCAGAGCACTGGGGAAAGGCAGGCAGAGAATTCCCTGCTAGCACCTTCTCTGTGCCTGGGAAGCAGAAGTGTTCACATTGCTTCGCAGAATCGCTTTTGTGCAGAAAACAGTAACACTTGTTCAGAACGAAAGAAAGCACAGAGCCCCAGATTTTATGTTGTCCTGGAGAGCTTGCAGAGCACTGGGGAAAGGCAGGCAGAGAATTCCCTGCTAGCACCTTCTCTGTGCCTGGGAAGCAGAAGTGTTCACATTGCTTCGCAGAATCGCTTTTGTGCAGAAAACAGTAACACTTGTTCAGAACGAAAGAAAGCACAGAGCCCCAGATTTTATGTTGTCCTGGAGAGCTTGCAGAGCACTGGGGAAAGGCAGGCAGAGAATTCCCTGCTAGCACCTTCTCTGTGCCTGGGAAGCAGAAGTGTTCACATTGCTTCGCAGAATCGCTTTTGTGCAGAAAACAGTAACACTTGTTCAGAACGAAAGAAAGCACAGAGCCCCAGATTTTATGTTGTCCTGGAGAGCTTGCAGAGCACTGGGGAAAGGCAGGCAGAGAATTCCCTGCTAGCACCTTCTCTGTGCCTGGGAAGCAGAAGTGTTCACATTGCTTCGCAGAATCGCTTTTGTGCAGAAAACAGTAACACTTGTTCAGAACGAAAGAAAGCACAGAGCCCCAGATTTTATGTTGTCCTGGAGAGCTTGCAGAGCACTGGGGAAAGGCAGGCAGAGAATTCCCTGCTAGCACCTTCTCTGTGCCTGGGAAGCACAAGTGTTCACTTTGCTTCGCAGAATCGCTTTTGTGCAGAAAACAGTAACACTTGTTCAGAATGAAAGAAAGCACAGAGCCCCAGATTTTATGTTGTCCTGGAGAGCTTGCAGAACACTGAGGAAAGGCAGGCAGAGAATTCCCTGCTAGCACCTTCTCTGTGCCTGTTCACATTGCTTCGCAGAATCGCTTTTGTGCAGAAAACAGTAACACTTGTTCAGAACGAAAGAAAGCACAGAGCCCCAGATTTTATGTTGTCCTGGAGAGCTTGCAGAGCACTGGGGAAAGGCAGGCAGAGAATTCCCTGCTAGCACCTTCTCTGTGCCTGGGAAGCAGAAGTGTTCACATTGCTTTGCAGAATCGCTTTTGTGCAGAAAACAGTAACACTTGTTCAGAACGAAAGAAAGCACAGAGCCCCAGATTTTATGTTGTCCTGGAGAGCTTGCAGAGCACTGGGGAAAGGCAGGCAGAGAATTCCCTGCTAGCACCTTCTCTGTGCCTGGGAAGCACAAGTGTTCACATTGCTTGGCAGAATCGCTTTTGTGCAGAAAACAGTAACACTTGTTCAGAACGAAAGAAAGCACAGAGCCCCAGATTTTATGTTGTCCTGGAGAGCTTGCAGAGCACTGGGGAAAGGCAGGCAGAGAATTCCCTGCTAGCACCTTCTCTGTGCCTGGGAAGCACAAGTGTTCACATTGCTTCGCAGAATCGCTTTTGTGCAGAAAACAGTAACACTTGTTCAGAACGAAAGAAAGCACAGAGCCCCAGATTTTATGTTGTCCTGGAGAGCTTGCAGAGCACTGGGGAAAGGCAGGCAGAGAATTCCCTGCTAGCACCTTCTCTGTGCCTGGGAAGCAGAAGTGTTCACATTGCTTCGCAGAATCGCTTTTGTGCAGAAAACAGTAACACTTGTTCAGAACGAAAGAAAGCACAGAGCCCCAGATTTTATGTTGTCCTGGAGAGCTTGCAGAGCACTGGGGAAAGGCAGGCAGAGAATTCCCTGCTAGCACCTTCTCTGTGCCTGGGAAGCACAAGTGTTCATATTGCTTCGCAGAATCGCTTTTGTGCAGAAAACAGTAACACTTGTTCAGAACGAAAGAAAGCACAGAGCCCCAGATTTTATGTTGTCCTGGAGAGCTTGCAGAGCACTGGGGAAAGGCAGGCAGACAATTCCCTGCTAGCACCTTCTCTGTGCCTGTTCACATTGCTTCGCAGAATCGCTTTTGTGCAGAAAACAGTAACACTTGTTCAGAACGAAAGAAAGCACAGAGCCCCAGATTTTATGTTGTCCTGGAGAGCTTGCAGAGCACTGGGGAAAGGCAGGCAGAGAATTCCCTGCTAGCACCTTCTCTGTGCCTGGGAAGCAGAAGTGTTCACATTGCTTCGCAGAATCGCTTTTGTGCAGAAAACAGTAACACTTGTTCAGAACGAAAGAAAGCACAGAGCCCCAGATTTGCTGTTGTCCTGGAGAGCTTGCAGAGCACTGGGGAAAGGCAGGCAGAGAATTCCCTGCTAGCACCTTCTCTGTGCCTGGGAAGCAGAAGTGTTCACATTGCTTCGCAGAATCGCTTTTGTGCAGAAAACAGTAACACTTGTTCAGAACGAAAGAAAGCACAGAGCCCCAGATTTTATGTTGTCCTGGAGAGCTTGCAGAGCACTGGGGAAAGGCAGGCAGAGAATTCCCTGCTAGCACCTTCTCTGTGCCTGGGAAGCACAAGTGTTCACATTGCTTCGCAGAATCGCTTTTGTGCAGAAAACAGTAACACTTGTTCAGAACGAAAGAAAGCACAGAGCCCCAGATTTTATGTTGTCCTGGAGAGCTTGCAGAGCACTGGGGAAAGGCAGGCAGAGAATTCCCTGCTAGCACCTTCTCTGTGCCTGGGAAGCACAAGTGTTCATATTGCTTCGCAGAATCGCTTTTGTGCAGAAAACAGTAACACTTGTTCAGAACGAAAGAAAGCACAGAGCCCCAGATTTTATGTTGTCCTGGAGAGCTTGCAGAGCACTGGGGAAAGGCAGGCAGACAATTCCCTGCTAGCACCTTCTCTGTGCCTGTTCACATTGCTTCGCAGAATCGCTTTTGTGCAGAAAACAGTAACACTTGTTCAGAACGAAAGAAAGCACAGAGCCCCAGATTTTATGTTGTCCTGGAGAGCTTGCAGAGCACTGGGGAAAGGCAGGCAGAGAATTCCCTGCTAGCACCTTCTCTGTGCCTGGGAAGCAGAAGTGTTCACATTGCTTCGCAGAATCGCTTTTGTGCAGAAAACAGTAACACTTGTTCAGAACGAAAGAAAGCACAGAGCCCCAGATTTTATGTTGTCCTGGAGAGCTTGCAGAGCACTGGGGAAAGGCAGGCAGAGAATTCCCTGCTAGCACCTTCTCTGTGCCTGGGAAGCACAAGTGTTCACATTGCTTCGCAGAATCGCTTTTGTGCAGAAAACAGTAACACTTGTTCAGAACGAAAGAAAGCACAGAGCCCCAGATTTTATGTTGTCCTGGAGAGCTTGCAGAGCACTGGGGAAAGGCAGGCAGAGAATTCCCTGCTAGCACCTTCTCTGTGCCTGGGAAGCAGAAGTGTTCACATTGCTTCGCAGAATCGCTTTTGTGCAGAAAACAGTAACACTTGTTCAGAACGAAAGAAAGCACAGAGCCCCAGATTTTATGTTGTCCTGGAGAGCTTGCAGAGCACTGGGGAAAGGCAGGCAGAGAATTCCCTGCTAGCACCTTCTCTGTGCCTGGGAAGCAGAAGTGTTCACATTGCTTCGCAGAATCGCTTTTGTGCAGAAAACAGTAACACTTGTTCAGAACGAAAGAAAGCACAGAGCCCCAGATTTTATGTTGTCCTGGAGAGCTTGCAGAGCACTGGGGAAAGGCAGGCAGAGAATTCCCTGCTAGCACCTTCTCTGTGCCTGTTCACTTTTCTTCGCAGAATCGCTTTTGTGCAGAAAACAGTAACACTTGTTCAGAACGAAAGAAAGCACAGAGCCCCAGATTTTATGTTGTCCTGGAGAGCTTGCAGAGCACTGGGGAAAGGCAGGCAGAGAATTCCCTGCTAGCACCTTCTCTGTGCCTGGGAAGCAGAAGTGTTCACATTGCTTCGCAGAATCGCTTTTGTGCAGAAAACAGTAACACTTGTTCAGAACGAAAGAAAGCACAGAGCCCCAGATTTTATGTTGTCCTGGAGAGCTTGCAGAGCACTGGGGAAAGGCAGGCAGAGAATTCCCTGCTAGCACCTTCTCTGTGCCTGGGAAGCAGAAGTGTTCACATTGCTTTGCAGAATCGCTTTTGTGCAGAAAACAGTAACACTTGTTCAGAACGAAAGAAAGCACAGAGCCCCAGATTTTATGTTGTCCTGGAGAGCTTGCAGAGCACTGGGGAAAGGCAGGCAGAGAATTCCCTGCTAGCACCTTCTCTGTGCCTGGGAAGCACAAGTGTTCACTTTGCTTCGCAGAATCGCTTTTGTGCAGAAAACAGTAACACTTGTTCAGAATGAAAGAAAGCACAGAGCCCCAGATTTTATGTTGTCCTGGAGAGCTTGCAGAGCACTGAGGAAAGGCAGGCAGAGAATTCCCTGCTAGCACCTTCTCTGTGCCTGTTCACATTGCTTCGCAGAATCGCTTTTGTGCAGAAAACAGTAACACTTGTTCAGAACGAAAGAAAGCACAGAGCCCCAGATTTTATGTTGTCCTGGAGAGCTTGCAGAGCACTGGGGAAAGGCAGGCAGAGAATTCCCTGCTAGCACCTTCTCTGTGCCTGGGAAGCAGAAGTGTTCACATTGCTTTGCAGAATCGCTTTTGTGCAGAAAACAGTAACACTTGTTCAGAATGAAAGAAAGCACAGAGCCCCAGATTTTATGTTGTCCTGGAGAGCTTGCAGAGCACTGGGGAAAGGCAGGCAGAGAATTCCCTGCTAGCACCTTCTCTGTGCCTGGGAAGCACAAGTGTTCACATTGCTTGGCAGAATCGCTTTTGTGCAGAAAACAGTAACACTTGTTCAGAACGAAAGAAAGCACAGAGCCCCAGATTTTATGTTGTCCTGGAGAGCTTGCAGAGCACTGGGGAAAGGCAGGCAGAGAATTCCCTGCTAGCACCTTCTCTGTGCCTGGGAAGCACAAGTGTTCACATTGCTTCGCAGAATCGCTTTTGTGCAGAAAACAGTAACACTTGTTCAGAACGAAAGAAAGCACAGAGCCCCAGATTTTATGTTGTCCTGGAGAGCTTGCAGAGCACTGGGGAAAGGCAGGCAGAGAATTCCCTGCTAGCACCTTCTCTGTGCCTGGGAAGCAGAAGTGTTCACATTGCTTCGCAGAATCGCTTTTGTGCAGAAAACAGTAACACTTGTTCAGAACGAAAGAAAGCACAGAGCCCCAGATTTTATGTTGTCCTGGAGAGCTTGCAGAGCACTGGGGAAAGGCAGGCAGAGAATTCCCTGCTAGCACCTTCTCTGTGCCTGGGAAGCACAAGTGTTCATATTGCTTCGCAGAATCGCTTTTGTGCAGAAAACAGTAACACTTGTTCAGAACGAAAGAAAGCACAGAGCCCCAGATTTTATGTTGTCCTGGAGAGCTTGCAGAGCACTGGGGAAAGGCAGGCAGACAATTCCCTGCTAGCACCTTCTCTGTGCCAGTTCACATTGCTTCGCAGAATCGCTTTTGTGCAGAAAACAGTAACACTTGTTCAGAACGAAAGAAAGCACAGAGCCCCAGATTTTATGTTGTCCTGGAGAGCTTGCAGAGCACTGGGGAAAGGCAGGCAGAGAATTCCCTGCTAGCACCTTCTCTGTGCCTGGGAAGCAGAAGTGTTCACATTGCTTCGCAGAATCGCTTTTGTGCAGAAAACAGTAACACTTGTTCAGAACGAAAGAAAGCACAGAGCCCCAGATTTTATGTTGTCCTGGAGAGCTTGCAGAGCACTGGGGAAAGGCAGGCAGAGAATTCCCTGCTAGCACCTTCTCTGTGCCTGGGAAGCAGAAGTGTTCACATTGCTTCGCAGAATCGCTTTTGTGCAGAAAACAGTAACACTTGTTCAGAACGAAAGAAAGCACAGAGCCCCAGATTTGCTGTTGTCCTGGAGAGCTTGCAGAGCACTGGGGAAAGGCAGGCAGAGAATTCCCTGCTAGCACCTTCTCTGTGCCTGGGAAGCAGAAGTGTTCACATTGCTTCGCAGAATCGCTTTTGTGCAGAAAACAGTAACACTTGTTCAGAACGAAAGAAAGCACAGAGCCCCAGATTTTATGTTGTCCTGGAGAGCTTGCAGAGCACTGGGGAAAGGCAGGCAGACAATTCCCTGCTAGCACCTTCTCTGTGCCTGGGAAGCACAAGTGTTCACATTGCTTCGCAGAATCGCTTTTGTGCAGAAAACAGTAACACTTGTTCAGAACGAAAGAAAGCACAGAGCCCCAGATTTTATGTTGTCCTGGAGAGCTTGCAGAGCACTGGGGAAAGGCAGGCAGAGAATTCCCTGCTAGCACCTTCTCTGTGCCTGGGAAGCACAAGTGTTCATATTGCTTCGCAGAATCGCTTTTGTGCAGAAAACAGTAACACTTGTTCAGAACGAAAGAAAGCACAGAGCCCCAGATTTTATGTTGTCCTGGAGAGCTTGCAGAGCACTGGGGAAAGGCAGGCAGACAATTCCCTGCTAGCACCTTCTCTGTGCCTGTTCACATTGCTTCGCAGAATCGCTTTTGTGCAGAAAACAGTAACACTTGTTCAGAACGAAAGAAAGCACAGAGCCCCAGATTTTATGTTGTCCTGGAGAGCTTGCAGAGCACTGGGGAAAGGCAGGCAGAGAATTCCCTGCTAGCACCTTCTCTGTGCCTGGGAAGCAGAAGTGTTCACATTGCTTCGCAGAATCGCTTTTGTGCAGAAAACAGTAACACTTGTTCAGAACGAAAGAAAGCACAGAGCCCCAGATTTTATGTTGTCCTGGAGAGCTTGCAGAGCACTGGGGAAAGGCAGGCAGACAATTCCCTGCTAGCACCTTCTCTGTGCCTGGGAAGCACAAGTGTTCACATTGCTTCGCAGAATCGCTTTTGTGCAGAAAACAGTAACACTTGTTCAGAACGAAAGAAAGCACAGAGCCCCAGATTTTATGTTGTCCTGGAGAGCTTGCAGAGCACTGGGGAAAGGCAGGCAGAGAATTCCCTGCTAGCACCTTCTCTGTGCCTGGGAAGCAGAAGTGTTCACATTGCTTCGCAGAATCGCTTTTGTGCAGAAAACAGTAACACTTGTTCAGAACGAAAGAAAGCACAGAGCCCCAGATTTTATGTTGTCCTGGAGAGCTTGCAGAGCACTGGGGAAAGGCAGGCAGAGAATTCCCTGCTAGCACCTTCTCTGTGCCTGGGAAGCAGAAGTGTTCACATTGCTTCGCAGAATCGCTTTTGTGCAGAAAACAGTAACACTTGTTCAGAACGAAAGAAAGCACAGAGCCCCAGATTTTATGTTGTCCTGGAGAGCTTGCAGAGCACTGGGGAAAGGCAGGCAGAGAATTCCCTGCTAGCACCTTCTCTGTGCCTGTTCACTTTTCTTCGCAGAATCGCTTTTGTGCAGAAAACAGTAACACTTGTTCAGAACGAAAGAAAGCACAGAGCCCCAGATTTTATGTTGTCCTGGAGAGCTTGCAGAGCACTGGGGAAAGGCAGGCAGAGAATTCCCTGCTAGCACCTTCTCTGTGCCTGGGAAGCAGAAGTGTTCACATTGCTTCGCAGAATCGCTTTTGTGCAGAAAACAGTAACACTTGTTCAGAACGAAAGAAAGCACAGAGCCCCAGATTTTATGTTGTCCTGGAGAGCTTGCAGAGCACTGGGGAAAGGCAGGCAGAGAATTCCCTGCTAGCACCTTCTCTGTGCCTGGGAAGCAGAAGTGTTCACATTGCTTTGCAGAATCGCTTTTGTGCAGAAAACAGTAACACTTGTTCAGAACGAAAGAAAGCACAGAGCCCCAGATTTTATGTTGTCCTGGAGAGCTTGCAGAGCACTGGGGAAAGGCAGGCAGAGAATTCCCTGCTAGCACCTTCTCTGTGCCTGGGAAGCACAAGTGTTCACTTTGCTTCGCAGAATCGCTTTTGTGCAGAAAACAGTAACACTTGTTCAGAATGAAAGAAAGCACAGAGCCCCAGATTTTATGTTGTCCTGGAGAGCTTGCAGAGCACTGAGGAAAGGCAGGCAGAGAATTCCCTGCTAGCACCTTCTCTGTGCCTGTTCACATTGCTTCGCAGAATCGCTTTTGTGCAGAAAACAGTAACACTTGTTCAGAACGAAAGAAAGCACAGAGCCCCAGATTTTATGTTGTCCTGGAGAGCTTGCAGAGCACTGGGGAAAGGCAGGCAGAGAATTCCCTGCTAGCACCTTCTCTGTGCCTGGGAAGCACAAGTGTTCACATTGCTTGGCAGAATCGCTTTTGTGCAGAAAACAGTAACACTTGTTCAGAACGAAAGAAAGCACAGAGCCCCAGATTTTATGTTGTCCTGGAGAGCTTGCAGAGCACTGGGGAAAGGCAGGCAGAGAATTCCCTGCTAGCACCTTCTCTGTGCCTGGGAAGCACAAGTGTTCACATTGCTTCGCAGAATCGCTTTTGTGCAGAAAACAGTAACACTTGTTCAGAACGAAAGAAAGCACAGAGCCCCAGATTTTATGTTGTCCTGGAGAGCTTGCAGAGCACTGGGGAAAGGCAGGCAGAGAATTCCCTGCTAGCACCTTCTCTGTGCCTGGGAAGCAGAAGTGTTCACATTGCTTCGCAGAATCGCTTTTGTGCAGAAAACAGTAACACTTGTTCAGAACGAAAGAAAGCACAGAGCCCCAGATTTTATGTTGTCCTGGAGAGCTTGCAGAGCACTGGGGAAAGGCAGGCAGAGAATTCCCTGCTAGCACCTTCTCTGTGCCTGGGAAGCACAAGTGTTCATATTGCTTCGCAGAATCGCTTTTGTGCAGAAAACAGTAACACTTGTTCAGAACGAAAGAAAGCACAGAGCCCCAGATTTTATGTTGTCCTGGAGAGCTTGCAGAGCACTGGGGAAAGGCAGGCAGACAATTCCCTGCTAGCACCTTCTCTGTGCCAGTTCACATTGCTTCGCAGAATCGCTTTTGTGCAGAAAACAGTAACACTTGTTCAGAACGAAAGAAAGCACAGAGCCCCAGATTTTATGTTGTCCTGGAGAGCTTGCAGAGCACTGGGGAAAGGCAGGCAGAGAATTCCCTGCTAGCACCTTCTCTGTGCCTGGGAAGCAGAAGTGTTCACATTGCTTCGCAGAATCGCTTTTGTGCAGAAAACAGTAACACTTGTTCAGAACGAAAGAAAGCACAGAGCCCCAGATTTGCTGTTGTCCTGGAGAGCTTGCAGAGCACTGGGGAAAGGCAGGCAGAGAATTCCCTGCTAGCACCTTCTCTGTGCCTGGGAAGCAGAAGTGTTCACATTGCTTCGCAGAATCGCTTTTGTGCAGAAAACAGTAACACTTGTTCAGAACGAAAGAAAGCACAGAGCCCCAGATTTTATGTTGTCCTGGAGAGCTTGCAGAGCACTGGGGAAAGGCAGGCAGAGAATTCCCTGCTAGCACCTTCTCTGTGCCTGGGAAGCACAAGTGTTCACATTGCTTCGCAGAATCGCTTTTGTGCAGAAAACAGTAACACTTGTTCAGAACGAAAGAAAGCACAGAGCCCCAGATTTTATGTTGTCCTGGAGAGCTTGCAGAGCACTGGGGAAAGGCAGGCAGAGAATTCCCTGCTAGCACCTTCTCTGTGCCTGGGAAGCACAAGTGTTCATATTGCTTCGCAGAATCGCTTTTGTGCAGAAAACAGTAACACTTGTTCAGAACGAAAGAAAGCACAGAGCCCCAGATTTTATGTTGTCCTGGAGAGCTTGCAGAGCACTGGGGAAAGGCAGGCAGACAATTCCCTGCTAGCACCTTCTCTGTGCCTGTTCACATTTCTTCGCAGAATCGCTTTTGTGCAGAAAACAGTAACACTTGTTCAGAACGAAAGAAAGCACAGAGCCCCAGATTTTATGTTGTCCTGGAGAGCTTGCAGAGCACTGGGGAAAGGCAGGCAGAGAATTCCCTGCTAGCACCTTCTCTGTGCCTGGGAAGCAGAAGTGTTCACATTGCTTCGCAGAATCGCTTTTGTGCAGAAAACAGTAACACTTGTTCAGAACGAAAGAAAGCACAGAGCCCCAGATTTTATGTTGTCCTGGAGAGCTTGCAGAGCACTGGGGAAAGGCAGGCAGAGAATTCCCTGCTAGCACCTTCTCTGTGCCTGGGAAGCAGAAGTGTTCACATTGCTTCGCAGAATCGCTTTTGTGCAGAAAACAGTAACACTTGTTCAGAACGAAAGAAAGCACAGAGCCCCAGATTTTATGTTGTCCTGGAGAGCTTGCAGAGCACTGGGGAAAGGCAGGCAGAGAATTCCCTGCTAGCACCTTCTCTGTGCCTGGGAAGCAGAAGTGTTCACATTGCTTTGCAGAATCGCTTTTGTGCAGAAAACAGTAACACTTGTTCAGAACGAAAGAAAGCACAGAGCCCCAGATTTTATGTTGTCCTGGAGAGCTTGCAGAGCACTGGGGAAAGGCAGGCAGAGAATTCCCTGCTAGCACCTTCTCTGTGCCTGGGAAGCACAAGTGTTCACTTTGCTTCGCAGAATCGCTTTTGTGCAGAAAACAGTAACACTTGTTCAGAATGAAAGAAAGCACAGAGCCCCAGATTTTATGTTGTCCTGGAGAGCTTGCAGAGCACTGAGGAAAGGCAGGCAGAGAATTCCCTGCTAGCACCTTCTCTGTGCCTGTTCACATTGCTTCGCAGAATCGCTTTTGTGCAGAAAACAGTAACACTTGTTCAGAACGAAAGAAAGCACAGAGCCCCAGATTTTATGTTGTCCTGGAGAGCTTGCAGAGCACTGGGGAAAGGCAGGCAGAGAATTCCCTGCTAGCACCTTCTCTGTGCCTGGGAAGCACAAGTGTTCACATTGCTTGGCAGAATCGCTTTTGTGCAGAAAACAGTAACACTTGTTCAGAACGAAAGAAAGCACAGAGCCCCAGATTTTATGTTGTCCTGGAGAGCTTGCAGAGCACTGGGGAAAGGCAGGCAGAGAATTCCCTGCTAGCACCTTCTCTGTGCCTGGGAAGCACAAGTGTTCACATTGCTTCGCAGAATCGCTTTTGTGCAGAAAACAGTAACACTTGTTCAGAACGAAAGAAAGCACAGAGCCCCAGATTTTATGTTGTCCTGGAGAGCTTGCAGAGCACTGGGGAAAGGCAGGCAGAGAATTCCCTGCTAGCACCTTCTCTGTGCCTGGGAAGCAGAAGTGTTCACATTGCTTCGCAGAATCGCTTTTGTGCAGAAAACAGTAACACTTGTTCAGAACGAAAGAAAGCACAGAGCCCCAGATTTTATGTTGTCCTGGAGAGCTTGCAGAGCACTGGGGAAAGGCAGGCAGAGAATTCCCTGCTAGCACCTTCTCTGTGCCTGGGAAGCACAAGTGTTCATATTGCTTCGCAGAATCGCTTTTGTGCAGAAAACAGTAACACTTGTTCAGAACGAAAGAAAGCACAGAGCCCCAGATTTTATGTTGTCCTGGAGAGCTTGCAGAGCACTGGGGAAAGGCAGGCAGACAATTCCCTGCTAGCACCTTCTCTGTGCCAGTTCACATTGCTTCGCAGAATCGCTTTTGTGCAGAAAACAGTAACACTTGTTCAGAACGAAAGAAAGCACAGAGCCCCAGATTTTATGTTGTCCTGGAGAGCTTGCAGAGCACTGGGGAAAGGCAGGCAGAGAATTCCCTGCTAGCACCTTCTCTGTGCCTGGGAAGCAGAAGTGTTCACATTGCTTCGCAGAATCGCTTTTGTGCAGAAAACAGTAACACTTGTTCAGAACGAAAGAAAGCACAGAGCCCCAGATTTGCTGTTGTCCTGGAGAGCTTGCAGAGCACTGGGGAAAGGCAGGCAGAGAATTCCCTGCTAGCACCTTCTCTGTGCCTGGGAAGCAGAAGTGTTCACATTGCTTCGCAGAATCGCTTTTGTGCAGAAAACAGTAACACTTGTTCAGAACGAAAGAAAGCACAGAGCCCCAGATTTTATGTTGTCCTGGAGAGCTTGCAGAGCACTGGGGAAAGGCAGGCAGAGAATTCCCTGCTAGCACCTTCTCTGTGCCTGGGAAGCACAAGTGTTCACATTGCTTCGCAGAATCGCTTTTGTGCAGAAAACAGTAACACTTGTTCAGAACGAAAGAAAGCACAGAGCCCCAGATTTTATGTTGTCCTGGAGAGCTTGCAGAGCACTGGGGAAAGGCAGGCAGAGAATTCCCTGCTAGCACCTTCTCTGTGCCTGGGAAGCACAAGTGTTCATATTGCTTCGCAGAATCGCTTTTGTGCAGAAAACAGTAACACTTGTTCAGAACGAAAGAAAGCACAGAGCCCCAGATTTTATGTTGTCCTGGAGAGCTTGCAGAGCACTGGGGAAAGGCAGGCAGACAATTCCCTGCTAGCACCTTCTCTGTGCCTGTTCACATTTCTTCGCAGAATCGCTTTTGTGCAGAAAACAGTAACACTTGTTCAGAACGAAAGAAAGCACAGAGCCCCAGATTTTATGTTGTCCTGGAGAGCTTGCAGAGCACTGGGGAAAGGCAGGCAGAGAATTCCCTGCTAGCACCTTCTCTGTGCCTGGGAAGCAGAAGTGTTCACATTGCTTCGCAGAATCGCTTTTGTGCAGAAAACAGTAACACTTGTTCAGAACGAAAGAAAGCACAGAGCCCCAGATTTTATGTTGTCCTGGAGAGCTTGCAGAGCACTGGGGAAAGGCAGGCAGAGAATTCCCTGCTAGCACCTTCTCTGTGCCTGGGAAGCAGAAGTGTTCACATTGCTTCGCAGAATCGCTTTTGTGCAGAAAACAGTAACACTTGTTCAGAACGAAAGAAAGCACAGAGCCCCAGATTTTATGTTGTCCTGGAGAGCTTGCAGAGCACTGGGGAAAGGCAGGCAGAGAATTCCCTGCTAGCACCTTCTCTGTGCCTGGGAAGCACAAGTGTTCACATTGCTTCGCAGAATCGCTTTTGTGCAGAAAACAGTAACACTTGTTCAGAACGAAAGAAAGCACAGAGCCCCAGATTTTATGTTGTCCTGGAGAGCTTGCAGAGCACTGGGGAAAGGCAGGCAGAGAATTCCCTGCTAGCACCTTCTCTGTGCCTGGGAAGCACAAGTGTTCACATTGCTTCGCAGAATCGCTTTTGTGCAGAAAACATTAACACTTGTTCAGAACGAAAGAAAGCACAGAGCCCCAGATTTTATGTTGTCCTGGAGAGCTTGCAGAGCACTGGGGAAAGGCAGGCAGAGAATTCCCTGCTAGCACCTTCTCTGTGCCTGGGAAGCACAAGTGTTCACATTGCTTCGCAGAATCGCTTTTGTGCAGAAAACAGTAACACTTGTTCAGAATGAAAGAAAGCACAGAACCCCAGATTTTATGTTGTCCTGGAGAGCTTGCAGAGCACTGAGGAAAGGCAGGCAGAGAATTCCCTGCTAGCACCTTCTCTGTGCCTGGGAAGCAGAAGTGTTCACATTGCTTCGCAGAATCGCTTTTGTGCAGAAAACAGTAACACTTGTTCAGAACGAAAGAAAGCACAGAGCCCCAGATTTGCTGTTGTCCTGGAGAGCTTGCAGAGCACTGGGGAAAGGCAGGCAGAGAATTCCCTGCTAGCACCTTCTCTGTGCCTGGGAAGCACAAGTGTTCACATTGCTTCGCAGAATCGCTTTTGTGCAGAAAACAGTAACACTTGTTCAGAACGAAAGAAAGCACAGAGCCCCAGATTTTATGTTGTCCTGGAGAGCTTGCAGAGCACTGGGGAAAGGCAGGCAGAGAATTCCCTGCTAGCACCTTCTCTGTGCCTGGGAAGCACAAGTGTTCACATTGCTTCGCAGAATCGCTTTTGTGCAGAAAACAGTAACACTTGTTCAGAACGAAAGAAAGCACAGAGCCCCAGATTTTATGTTGTCCTGGAGAGCTTGCAGAGCACTGGGGAAAGGCAGGCAGAGAATTCCCTGCTAGCACCTTCTCTGTGCCTGGGAAGCAGAAGTGTTCACATTGCTTCGCAGAATCGCTTTTGTGCAGAAAACAGTAACACTTGTTCAGAACGAAAGAAAGCACAGAGCCCCAGATTTTATGTTGTCCTGGAGAGCTTGCAGAGCACTGGGGAAAGGCAGGCAGAGAATTCCCTGCTAGCACCTTCTCTGTGCCTGGGAAGCACAAGTGTTCACATTGCTTCGCAGAATCGCTTTTGTGCAGAAAACAGTAACACTTGTTCAGAACGAAAGAAAGCACAGAGCCCCAGATTTTATGTTGTCCTGGAGAGCTTGCAGAGCACTGGGGAAAGGCAGGCAGACAATTCCCTGCTAGCACCTTCTCTGTGCCTGTTCACATTGCTTCGCAGAATCGCTTTTGTGCAGAAAACAGTAACACTTGTTCAGAACGAAAGAAAGCACAGAGCCCCAGATTTTATGTTGTCCTGGAGAGCTTGCAGAGCACTGGGGAAAGGCAGGCAGAGAATTCCCTGCTAGCACCTTCTCTGTGCCTGGGAAGCAGAAGTGTTCACATTGCTTCGCAGAATCGCTTTTGTGCAGAAAACAGTAACACTTGTTCAGAACGAAAGAAAGCACAGAGCCCCAGATTTGCTGTTGTCCTGGAGAGCTTGCAGAGCACTGGGGAAAGGCAGGCAGAGAATTCCCTGCTAGCACCTTCTCTGTGCCTGGGAAGCAGAAGTGTTCACATTGCTTCGCAGAATCGCTTTTGTGCAGAAAACAGTAACACTTGTTCAGAACGAAAGAAAGCACAGAGCCCCAGATTTTATGTTGTCCTGGAGAGCTTGCAGAGCACTGGGGAAAGGCAGGCAGAGAATTCCCTGCTAGCACCTTCTCTGTGCCTGGGAAGCACAAGTGTTCACATTGCTTCGCAGAATCGCTTTTGTGCAGAAAACAGTAACACTTGTTCAGAACGAAAGAAAGCACAGAGCCCCAGATTTTATGTTGTCCTGGAGAGCTTGCAGAGCACTGGGGAAAGGCAGGCAGAGAATTCCCTGCTAGCACCTTCTCTGTGCCTGGGAAGCACAAGTGTTCATATTGCTTCGCAGAATCGCTTTTGTGCAGAAAACAGTAACACTTGTTCAGAACGAAAGAAAGCACAGAGCCCCAGATTTTATGTTGTCCTGGAGAGCTTGCAGAGCACTGGGGAAAGGCAGGCAGAGAATTCCCTGCTAGCACCTTCTCTGTGCCTGGGAAGCACAAGTGTTCACATTGCTTCGCAGAATCGCTTTTGTGCAGAAAACAGTAACACTTGTTCAGAACGAAAGAAAGCACAGAGCCCCAGATTTGCTGTTGTCCTGGAGAGCTTGCAGAGCACTGGGGAAAGGCAGGCAGAGAATTCCCTGCTAGCACCTTCTCTGTGCCTGGGAAGCACAAGTGTTCACATTGCTTCGCAGAATCGCTTTTGTGCAGAAAACAGTAACACTTGTTCAGAATGAAAGAAAGCACAGAACCCCAGATTTTATGTTGTCCTGGAGAGCTTGCAGAGCACTGAGGAAAGGCAGGCAGAGAATTCCCTGCTAGCACCTTCTCTGTGCCTGGGAAGCAGAAGTGTTCACATTGCTTCGCAGAATCGCTTTTGTGCAGAAAACAGTAACACTTGTTCAGAACGAAAGAAAGCACAGAGCCCCAGATTTTATGTTGTCCTGGAGAGCTTGCAGAGCACTGGGGAAAGGCAGGCAGAGAATTCCCTGCTAGCACCTTCTCTGTGCCTGGGAAGCACAAGTGTTCACATTGCTTCGCAGAATCGCTTTTGTGCAGAAAACAGTAACACTTGTTCAGAACGAAAGAAAGCACAGAACCCCAGATTTTATGTTGTCCTGGAGAGCTTGCAGAGCACTGAGGAAGGCAGGCAGAGAATTCCCTGCTAGCACCTTCTCTGTGCCTGTTCACTTTTCTTCGCAGAATCGCTTTTGTGCAGAAAACAGTAACACTTGTTCAGAACGAAAGAAAGCACAGAGCCCCAGATTTTATGTTGTCCTGGAGAGCTTGCAGAGCACTAAGGAAAGGCAGGCAGAGAATTCCCTGCTAGCACCTTCTCTGTGCCTGGGAAGCAGAAGTGTTCACATTGCTTTGCAGAATCGCTTTTGTGCAGAAAACAGTAACACTTGTTCAGAACGAAAGAAAGCACAGAGCCCCAGATTTTATGTTGTCCTGGAGAGCTTGCAGAGCACTGGGGAAAGGCAGGCAGAGAATTCCCTGCTAGCACCTTCTCTGTGCCTGGGAAGCAGAAGTGTTCACATTGCTTCGCAGAATCGCTTTTGTGCAGAAAACAGTAACACTTGTTCAGAACGAAAGAAAGCACAGAGCCCCAGATTTTATGTTGTCCTGGAGAGCTTGCAGAGCACTGGGGAAAGGCAGGCAGAGAATTCCCTGCTAGCACCTTCTCTGTGCCTGGGAAGCAGAAGTGTTCACATTGCTTCGCAGAATCGCTTTTGTGCAGAAAACAGTAACACTTGTTCAGAACGAAAGAAAGCACAGAGCCCCAGATTTTATGTTGTCCTGGAGAGCTTGCAGAGCACTGGGGAAAGGCAGGCAGAGAATTCCCTGCTAGCACCTTCTCTGTGCCTGTTCACATTGCTTTGCAGAATCGCTTTTGTGCAGAAAACAGTAACACTTGTTCAGAACGAAAGAAAGCACAGAGCCCCAGATTTTATGTTGTCCTGGAGAGCTTGCAGAGCACTGGGGAAAGGCAGGCAGAGAATTCCCTGCTAGCACCTTCTCTGTGCCTGTTCACATTGCTTCGCAGAATCGCTTTTGTGCAGAAAACAGTAACACTTGTTCAGAACGAAAGAAAGCACAGAGCCCCAGATTTGCTGTTGTCCTGGAGAGCTTGCAGAGCACTGGGGAAAGGCAGGCAGAGAATTCCCTGCTAGCACCTTCTCTGTGCCTGGGAAGCAGAAGTGTTCACATTACTTCGCAGAATCGCTTTTGTGCAGAAAACAGTAACACTTGTTCAGAACGAAAGAAAGCACAGAGCCCCAGATTTTATGTTGTTCTGGGGAGCTTGCAGAGCACTGGGGAAAGGCAGGCAGAGAATTCCCTGCTAGCACCTTCTCTGTGCCTGGGAAGCAGAAGTGTTCACATTGCTTCGCAGAATCGCTTTTGTGCAGAAAACAGTAACACTTGTTCAGAACGAAAGAAAGCACAGAGCCCCAGATTTGCTGTTGTCCTGGAGAGCTTGCAGAGCACTGGGGAAAGGCAGGCAGAGAATTCCCTGCTAGCACCTTCTCTGTGCCTGGGAAGCAGAAGTGTTCACATTGCTTCGCAGAATCGCTTTTGTGCAGAAAACAGTAACACTTGTTCAGAACGAAAGAAAGCACAGAGCCCCAGATTTTATGTTGTCCTGGAGAGCTTGCAGAGCACTGGGGAAAGGCAGGCAGAGAATTCCCTGCTAGCACCTTCTCTGTGCCTGGGAAGCACAAGTGTTCACATTGCTTCGCAGAATCGCTTTTGTGCAGAAAACAGTAACACTTGTTCAGAACGAAAGAAAGCACAGAGCCCCAGATTTTATGTTGTCCTGGAGAGCTTGCAGAGCACTGGGGAAAGGCAGGCAGAGAATTCCCTGCTAGCACCTTCTCTGTGCCTGGGAAGCAGAAGTGTTCACATTGCTTCGCAGAATCGCTTTTGTGCAGAAAACAGTAACACTTGTTCAGAACGAAAGAAAGCACAGAGCCCCAGATTTTATGTTGTCCTGGAGAGCTTGCAGAGCACTGGGGAAAGGCAGGCAGAGAATTCCCTGCTAGCACCTTCTCTGTGCCTGTTCACTTTTCTTCGCAGAATCGCTTTTGTGCAGAAAACAGTAACACTTGTTCAGAACGAAAGAAAGCACAGAGCCCCAGATTTGCTGTTGTCCTGGAGAGCTTGCAGAGCACTGGGGAAAGGCAGGCAGAGAATTCCCTGCTAGCACCTTCTCTGTGCCTGGGAAGCACAAGTGTTCACATTGCTTCGCAGAATCGCTTTTGTGCAGAAAACAGTAACACTTGTTCAGAACGAAAGAAAGCACAGAGCCCCAGATTTTATGTTGTCCTGGAGAGCTTGCAGAGCACTGGGGAAAGGCAGGCAGAGAATTCCCTGCTAGCACCTTCTCTGTGCCTGGGAAGCAGAAGTGTTCACATTGCTTTGCAGAATCGCTTTTGTGCAGAAAACAGTAACACTTGTTCAGAACGAAAGAAAGCACAGAGCCCCAGATTTTATGTTGTCCTGGAGAGCTTGCAGAGCACTGGGGAAAGGCAGGCAGAGAATTCCCTGCTAGCACCTTCTCTGTGCCTGGGAAGCAGAAGTGTTCACATTGCTTCGCAGAATCGCTTTTGTGCAGAAAACAGTAACACTTGTTCAGAACGAAAGAAAGCACAGAGCCCCAGATTTTATGTTGTCCTGGAGAGCTTGCAGAGCACTGGGGAAAGGCAGGCAGAGAATTCCCTGCTAGCACCTTCTCTGTGCCTGGGAAGCAGAAGTGTTCACATTGCTTTGCAGAATCGCTTTTGTGCAGAAAACAGTAACACTTGTTCAGAACGAAAGAAAGCACAGAGCCCCAGATTTTATGTTGTCCTGGAGAGCTTGCAGAGCACTGGGGAAAGGCAGGCAGAGAATTCCCTGCTAGCACCTTCTCTGTGCCTGGGAAGCAGTAGTGTTCACATTGCTTCGCAGAATCGCTTTTGTGCAGAAAACAGTAACACTTGTTCAGAACGAAAGAAAGCACAGAGCCCCAGATTTTATGTTGTCCTGGAGAGCTTGCAGAGCACTGGGGAAAGGCAGGCAGAGAATTCCCTGCTAGCACCTTCTCTGTGCCTGGGAAGCAGAAGTGTTCACATTGCTTCGCAGAATCGCTTTTGTGCAGAAAACAGTAACACTTGTTCAGAACGAAAGAAAGCACAGAGCCCCAGATTTGCTGTTGTCCTGGAGAGCTTGCAGAGCACTGGGGAAAGGCAGGCAGAGAATTCCCTGCTAGCACCTTCTCTGTGCCTGGGAAGCAGAAGTGTTCACATTGCTTCGCAGAATCGCTTTTGTGCAGAAAACAGTAACACTTGTTCAGAACGAAAGAAAGCACAGAGCCCCAGATTTTATGTTGTCCTGGAGAGCTTGCAGAGCACTGGGGAAAGGCAGGCAGACAATTCCCTGCTAGCACCTTCTCTGTGCCTGTTCACTTTTCTTCGCAGAATCGCTTTTGTGCAGAAAACAGTAACACTTGTTCAGAACGAAAGAAAGCACAGAGCCCCAGATTTGCTGTTGTCCTGGAGAGCTTGCAGAGCACTGGGGAAAGGCAGGCAGAGAATTCCCTGCTAGCACCTTCTCTGTGCCTGGGAAGCACAAGTGTTCACATTGCTTCGCAGAATCGCTTTTGTGCAGAAAACAGTAACACTTGTTCAGAACGAAAGAAAGCACAGAGCCCCAGATTTTATGTTGTCCTGGAGAGCTTGCAGAGCACTGGGGAAAGGCAGGCAGAGAATTCCCTGCTAGCACCTTCTCTGTGCCTGGGAAGCAGAAGTGTTCACATTGCTTCGCAGAATCGCTTTTGTGCAGAAAACAGTAACACTTGTTCAGAACGAAAGAAAGCACAGAGCCCCAGATTTTATGTTGTCCTGGAGAGCTTGCAGAGCACTGGGGAAAGGCAGGCAGAGAATTCCCTGCTAGCACCTTCTCTGTGCCTGGGAAGCAGAAGTGTTCACATTGCTTCGCAGAATCGCTTTTGTGCAGAAAACAGTAACACTTGTTCAGAACGAAAGAAAGCACAGAGCCCCAGATTTTATGTTGTCCTGGAGATCTTGCAGAGCACTGGGGAAAGGCAGGCAGAGAATTCCCTGCTAGCACCTTCTCTGTGCCTGGGAAGCAGAAGTGTTCACATTGCTTCGCAGAATCGCTTTTGTGCAGAAAACAGTAACACTTGTTCAGAACGAAAGAAAGCACAGAGCCCCAGATTTGCTGTTGTCCTGGAGAGCTTGCAGAGCACTGGGGAAAGGCAGGCAGAGAATTCCCTGCTAGCACCTTCTCTGTGCCTGGGAAGCAGAAGTGTTCACATTGCTTCGCAGAATCGCTTTTGTGCAGAAAACAGTAACACTTGTTCAGAACGAAAGAAAGCACAGAGCCCCAGATTTTATGTTGTCCTGGAGAGCTTGCAGAGCACTGGGGAAAGGCAGGCAGAGAATTCCCTGCTAGCACCTTCTCTGTGCCTGTTCACTTTTCTTCGCAGAATCGCTTTTGTGCAGAAAACAGTAACACTTGTTCAGAACGAAAGAAAGCACAGAGCCCCAGATTTGCTGTTGTCCTGGAGAGCTTGCAGAGCACTGGGGAAAGGCAGGCAGAGAATTCCCTGCTAGCACCTTCTCTGTGCCTGGGAAGCACAAGTGTTCACATTGCTTCGCAGAATCGCTTTTGTGCAGAAAACAGTAACACTTGTTCAGAACGAAAGAAAGCACAGAGCCCCAGATTTTATGTTGTCCTGGAGAGCTTGCAGAGCACTGGGGAAAGGCAGGCAGAGAATTCCCTGCTAGCACCTTCTCTGTGCCTGGGAAGCAGAAGTGTTCACATTGCTTCGCAGAATCGCTTTTGTGCAGAAAACAGTAACACTTGTTCAGAACGAAAGAAAGCACAGAGCCCCAGATTTTATGTTGTCCTGGAGAGCTTGCAGAGCACTGGGGAAAGGCAGGCAGAGAATTCCCTGCTAGCACCTTCTCTGTGCCTGGGAAGCAGAAGTGTTCACATTGCTTCGCAGAATCGCTTTTGTGCAGAAAACAGTAACACTTGTTCAGAACGAAAGAAAGCACAGAGCCCCAGATTTTATGTTGTCCTGGAGAGCTTGCAGAGCACTGGGGAAAGGCAGGCAGAGAATTCCCTGCTAGCACCTTCTCTGTGCCTGGGAAGCAGAAGTGTTCACATTGCTTCGCAGAATCGCTTTTGTGCAGAAAACAGTAACACTTGTTCAGAACGAAAGAAAGCACAGAGCCCCAGATTTTATGTTGTCCTGGAGAGCTTGCAGAGCACTGGGGAAAGGCAGGCAGAGAATTCCCTGCTAGCACCTTCTCTGTGCCTGTTCACTTTTCTTCGCAGAATCGCTTTTGTGCAGAAAACAGTAACACTTGTTCAGAACGAAAGAAAGCACAGAGCCCCAGATTTTATGTTGTCCTGGAGAGCTTGCAGAGCACTAAGGAAAGGCAGGCAGAGAATTCCCTGCTAGCACCTTCTCTGTGCCTGTTCACATTGCTTCGCAGAATCGCTTTTGTGCAGAAAACAGTAACACTTGTTCAGAACGAAAGAAAGCACAGAGCCCCAGATTTTATGTTGTCCTGGAGAGCTTGCAGAGCACTGGGGAAAGGCAGGCAGAGAATTCCCTGCTAGCACCTTCTCTGTGCCTGGGAAGCAGAAGTGTTCACATTACTTCGCAGAATCGCTTTTGTGCAGAAAACAGTAACACTTGTTCAGAACGAAAGAAAGCACAGAGCCCCAGATTTTATGTTGTTCTGGGGAGCTTGCAGAGCACTGGGGAAAGGCAGGCAGAGAATTCCCTGCTAGCACCTTCTCTGTGCCTGGGAAGCAGAAGTGTTCACATTGCTTCGCAGAATCGCTTTTGTGCAGAAAACAGTAACACTTGTTCAGAACGAAAGAAAGCACAGAGCCCCAGATTTGCTGTTGTCCTGGAGAGCTTGCAGAGCACTGGGGAAAGGCAGGCAGAGAATTCCCTGCTAGCACCTTCTCTGTGCCTGGGAAGCAGAAGTGTTCACATTGCTTCGCAGAATCGCTTTTGTGCAGAAAACAGTAACACTTGTTCAGAACGAAAGAAAGCACAGAGCCCCAGATTTTATGTTGTCCTGGAGAGCTTGCAGATCACTGGGGAAAGGCAGGCAGAGAATTCCCTGCTAGCACCTTCTCTGTGCCTGGGAAGCAGAAGTGTTCACATTGCTTTGCAGAATCGCTTTTGTGCAGAAAACAGTAACACTTGTTCAGAACGAAAGAAAGCACAGAGCCCCAGATTTTATGTTGTCCTGGAGAGCTTGCAGAGCACTGGGGAAAGGCAGGCAGAGAATTCCCTGCTAGCACCTTCTCTGTGCCTGGGAAGCAGAAGTGTTCACATTGCTTCGCAGAATCGCTTTTGTGCAGAAAACAGTAACACTTGTTCAGAACGAAAGAAAGCACAGAGCCCCAGATTTTATGTTGTCCTGGAGAGCTTGCAGAGCACTGGGGAAAGGCAGGCAGAGAATTCCCTGCTAGCACCTTCTCTGTGCCTGGGAAGCAGAAGTGTTCACATTGCTTCGCAGAATCGCTTTTGTGCAGAAAACAGTAACACTTGTTCAGAACGAAAGAAAGCACAGAGCCCCAGATTTTATGTTGTCCTGGAGAGCTTGCAGAGCACTGGGGAAAGGCAGGCAGAGAATTCCCTGCTAGCACCTTCTCTGTGCCTGTTCACTTTTCTTCGCAGAATCGCTTTTGTGCAGAAAACAGTAACACTTGTTCAGAACGAAAGAAAGCACAGAGCCCCAGATTTGCTGTTGTCCTGGAGAGCTTGCAGAGCACTGGGGAAAGGCAGGCAGAGAATTCCCTGCTAGCACCTTCTCTGTGCCTGGGAAGCAGAAGTGTTCACATTGCTTCGCAGAATCGCTTTTGTGCAGAAAACAGTAACACTTGTTCAGAACGAAAGAAAGCACAGAGCCCCAGATTTTATGTTGTCCTGGAGAGCTTGCAGAGCACTGGGGAAAGGCAGGCAGAGAATTCCCTGCTAGCACCTTCTCTGTGCCTGTTCACTTTTCTTCGCAGAATCGCTTTTGTGCAGAAAACAGTAACACTTGTTCAGAACGAAAGAAAGCACAGAGCCCCAGATTTGCTGTTGTCCTGGAGAGCTTGCAGAGCACTGGGGAAAGGCAGGCAGAGAATTCCCTGCTAGTACCTTCTCTGTGCCTGGGAAGCAGAAGTGTTCACATTGCTTCGCAGAATCGCTTTTGTGCAGAAAACAGTAACACTTGTTCAGAACGAAAGAAAGCACAGAGCCCCAGATTTTATGTTGTCCTGGAGAGCTTGCAGAGCACTGGGGAAAGGCAGGCAGAGAATTCCCTGCTAGCACCTTCTCTGTGCCTGGGAAGCAGAAGTGTTCACATTGCTTTGCAGAATCGCTTTTGTGCAGAAAACAGTAACACTTGTTCAGAACGAAAGAAAGCACAGAGCCCCAGATTTTATGTTGTCCTGGAGAGCTTGCAGAGCACTGGGGAAAGGCAGGCAGAGAATTCCCTGCTAGCACCTTCTCTGTGCCTGTTCACTTTTCTTCGCAGAATCGCTTTTGTGCAGAAAACAGTAACACTTGTTCAGAACGAAAGAAAGCACAGAGCCCCAGATTTGCTGTTGTCCTGGAGAGCTTGCAGAGCACTGGGGAAAGGCAGGCAGAGAATTCCCTGCTAGCACCTTCTCTGTGCCTGGGAAGCACAAGTGTTCACATTGCTTCGCAGAATCGCTTTTGTGCAGAAAACAGTAACACTTGTTCAGAACGAAAGAAAGCACAGAGCCCCAGATTTTATGTTGTCCTGGAGAGCTTGCAGAGCACTGGGGAAAGGCAGGCAGAGAATTCCCTGCTAGCACCTTCTCTGTGCCTGGGAAGCAGAAGTGTTCACATTGCTTCGCAGAATCGCTTTTGTGCAGAAAACAGTAACACTTGTTCAGAACGAAAGAAAGCACAGAGCCCCAGATTTTATGTTGTCCTGGAGAGCTTGCAGAGCACTGGGGAAAGGCAGGCAGAGAATTCCCTGCTAGCACCTTCTCTGTGCCTGGGAAGCAGAAGTGTTCACATTGCTTCGCAGAATCGCTTTTGTGCAGAAAACAGTAACACTTGTTCAGAACGAAAGAAAGCACAGAGCCCCAGATTTTATGTTGTCCTGGAGAGCTTGCAGAGCACTGGGGAAAAGCAGGCAGAGAATTCCCTGCTAGCACCTTCTCTGTGCCTGTTCACTTTTCTTCGCAGAATCGCTTTTGTGCAGAAAACAGTAACACTTGTTCAGAACGAAAGAAAGCACAGAGCCCCAGATTTGCTGTTGTCCTGGAGAGCTTGCAGAGCACTGGGGAAAGGCAGGCAGAGAATTCCCTGCTAGCACCTTCTCTGTGCCTGGGAAGCAGAAGTGTTCACATTGCTTCGCAGAATCGCTTTTGTGCAGAAAACAGTAACACTTGTTCAGAACGAAAGAAAGCACAGAGCCCCAGATTTTATGTTGTCCTGGAGAGCTTGCAGAGCACTGGGGAAAGGCAGGCAGAGAATTCCCTGCTAGCACCTTCTCTGTGCCTGGGAAGCAGAAGTGTTCACATTGCTTTGCAGAATCGCTTTTGTGCAGAAAACAGTAACACTTGTTCAGAACGAAAGAAAGCACAGAGCCCCAGATTTTATGTTGTCCTGGAGAGCTTGCAGAGCACTGGGGAAAGGCAGGCAGAGAATTCCCTGCTAGCACCTTCTCTGTGCCTGGGAAGCAGAAGTGTTCACATTGCTTGGCAGAATCGCTTTTGTGCAGAAAACAGTAACACTTGTTCAGAACGAAAGAAAGCACAGAGCCCCAGATTTTATGTTGTCCTGGAGAGCTTGCAGAGCACTGGGGAAAGGCAGGCAGAGAATTCCCTGCTAGCACCTTCTCTGTGCCTGTTCACTTTTCTTCGCAGAATCGCTTTTGTGCAGAAAACAGTAACACTTGTTCAGAACGAAAGAAAGCACAGAGCCCCAGATTTTATGTTGTCCTGGAGAGCTTGCAGAGCACTAAGGAAAGGCAGGCAGAGAATTCCCTGCTAGCACCTTCTCTGTGCCTGTTCACATTGCTTCGCAGAATCGCTTTTGTGCAGAAAACAGTAACACTTGTTCAGAACGAAAGAAAGCACAGAGCCCCAGATTTGCTGTTGTCCTGGAGAGCTTGCAGAGCACTGGGGAAAGGCAGGCAGAGAATTCCCTGCTAGCACCTTCTCTGTGCCTGGGAAGCACAAGTGTTCACATTACTTCGCAGAATCGCTTTTGTGCAGAAAACAGTAACACTTGTTCAGAACGAAAGAAAGCACAGAGCCCCAGATTTTATGTTGTTCTGGGGAGCTTGCAGAGCACTGGGGAAAGGCAGGCAGAGAATTCCCTGCTAGCACCTTCTCTGTGCCTGGGAAGCAGAAGTGTTCACATTGCTTCGCAGAATCGCTTTTGTGCAGAAAACAGTAACACTTGTTCAGAACGAAAGAAAGCACAGAGCCCCAGATTTGCTGTTGTCCTGGAGAGCTTGCAGAGCACTGGGGAAAGGCAGGCAGAGAATTCCCTGCTAGCACCTTCTCTGTGCCTGGGAAGCAGAAGTGTTCACATTGCTTCGCAGAATCGCTTTTGTGCAGAAAACAGTAACACTTGTTCAGAACGAAAGAAAGCACAGAGCCCCAGATTTTATGTTGTCCTGGAGAGCTTGCAGAGCACTGGGGAAAGGCAGGCAGAGAATTCCCTGCTAGCACCTTCTCTGTGCCTGGGAAGCAGAAGTGTTCACATTGCTTCGCAGAATCGCTTTTGTGCAGAAAACAGTAACACTTGTTCAGAACGAAAGAAAGCACAGAGCCCCAGATTTTATGTTGTCCTGGAGAGCTTGCAGAGCACTGGGGAAAGGCAGGCAGAGAATTCCCTGCTAGCACCTTCTCTGTGCCTGGGAAGCAGAAGTGTTCACATTGCTTCGCAGAATCGCTTTTGTGCAGAAAACAGTAACACTTGTTCAGAACGAAAGAAAGCACAGAGCCCCAGATTTTATGTTGTCCTGGAGAGCTTGCAGAGCACTGGGGAAAGGCAGGCAGAGAATTCCCTGCTAGCACCTTCTCTGTGCCTGGGAAGCACAAGTGTTCACATTGCTTCGCAGAATCGCTTTTGTGCAGAAAACAGTAACACTTGTTCAGAACGAAAGAAAGCACAGAGCCCCAGATTTTATGTTGTCCTGGAGAGCTTGCAGAGCACTGGGGAAAGGCAGGCAGAGAATTCCCTGCTAGGACCTTCTCTGTGCCTGTTCACTTTTCTTCGCAGAATCGCTTTTGTGCAGAAAACAGTAACACTTGTTCAGAACGAAAGAAAGCACAGAGCCCCAGATTTTATGTTGTCCTGGAGAGCTTGCAGAGCACTGGGGAAAGGCAGGCAGAGAATTCCCTGCTAGCACCTTCTCTGTGCCTGGGAAGCAGAAGTGTTCACATTGCTTCTAAGAATCGCTTTTGTGCAGAAAACAGTAACACTTGTTCAGAACGAAAGAAAGCACAGAGCCCCAGATTTTATGTTGTCCTGGAGAGCTTGCAGAGCACTGGGGAAAGGCAGGCAGAGAATTCCCTGCTAGCACCTTCTCTGTGCCTGGGAAGCAGAAGTGTTCACATTGCTTTGCAGAATCGCTTTTGTGCAGAAAACAGTAACACTTGTTCAGAATGAAAGAAAGCACAGAGCCCCAGATTTTATGTTGTCCTGGAGAGCTTGCAGAGCACTGGGGAAAGGCAGGCAGAGAATTCCCTGCTAGCACCTTCTCTGTGCCTGGGAAGCAGAAGTGTTCACATTGCTTTGCAGAATCGCTTTTGTGCAGAAAACAGTAACACTTGTTCAGAACGAAAGAAAGCACAGAGCCCCAGATTTTATGTTGTCCTGGAGAGCTTGCAGAGCACTGGGGAAAGGCAGGCAGAGAATTCCCTGCTAGCACCTTCTCTGTGCCTGGGAAGCACAAGTGTTCACATTGCTTTGCAGAATCGCTTTTGTGCAGAAAACAGTAACACTTGTTCAGAACGAAAGAATGCACAGAGCCCCAGATTTTATGTTGTCCTGGAGAGCTTGCAGAGCACTGGGGAAAGGCAGGCAGAGAATTCCCTGCTAGCACCTTCTCTGTGCCTGGGAAGCAGAAGTGTTCACATTGCTTTGCAGAATCGCTTTTGTGCAGAAAACAGTAACACTTGTTCAGAACGAAAGAAAGCACAGAGCCCCAGATTTTATGTTGTCCTGGAGAGCTTGCAGAGCACTGGGGAAAGGCAGGCAGAGAATTCCCTGCTAGCACCTTCTCTGTGCCTGGGAAGCACAAGTGTTCACATTGCTTCGCAGAATCGCTTTTGTGCAGAAAACAGTAACACTTGTTCAGAACGAAAGAAAGCACAGAGCCCCAGATTTTATGTTGTCCTGGAGAGCTTGCAGAGCACTGGGGAAAGGCAGGCAGAGAATTCCCTGCTAGCACCTTCTCTGTGCCTGGGAAGCACAAGTGTTCACATTGCTTCGCAGAATCGCTTTTGTGCAGAAAACAGTAACACTTGTTCAGAACGAAAGAAAGCACAGAGCCCCAGATTTTATGTTGTCCTGGAGAGCTTGCAGAGCACTGGGGAAAGGCAGGCAGAGAATTCCCTGCTAGCACCTTCTCTGTGCCTGGGAAGCAGAAGTGTTCACATTGCTTTGCAGAATCGCTTTTGTGCAGAAAACAGTAACACTTGTTCAGAACGAAAGAAAGCACAGAGCCCCAGATTTTATGTTGTCCTGGAGAGCTTGCAGAGCACTGGGGAAAGGCAGGCAGAGAATTCCCTGCTAGCACCTTCTCTGTGCCTGGGAAGCAGAAGTGTTCACATTGCTTCGCAGAATCGCTTTTGTGCAGAAAACAGTAACACTTGTTCAGAACGAAAGAAAGCACAGAGCCCCAGATTTTATGTTGTCCTGGAGAGCTTGCAGAGCACTGGGGAAAGGCAGGCAGAGAATTCCCTGCTAGCACCTTCTCTGTGCCTGGGAAGCACAAGTGTTCACATTGCTTTGCAGAATCGCTTTTGTGCAGAAAACAGTAACACTTGTTCAGAACGAAAGAAAGCACAGAGCCCCAGATTTTATGTTGTCCTGGAGAGCTTGCAGAGCACTGGGGAAAGGCAGGCAGAGAATTCCCTGCTAGCACCTTCTCTGTGCCTGTTCACTTTTCTTCGCAGAATCGCTTTTGTGCAGAAAACAGTAACACTTGTTCAGAACGAAAGAAAGCACAGAGCCCCAGATTTGCTGTTGTCCTGGAGAGCTTGCAGAGCACTGGGGAAAGGCAGGCAGAGAATTCCCTGCTAGCACCTTCTCTGTGCCTGGGAAGCACAAGTGTTCACATTGCTTCGCAGAATCGCTTTTGTGCAGAAAACAGTAACACTTGTTCAGAACGAAAGAAAGCACAGAGCCCCAGATTTTATGTTGTCCTGGAGAGCTTGCAGAGCACTGGGGAAAGGCAGGCAGAGAATTCCCTGCTAGCACCTTCTCTGTGCCTGGGAAGCAGAAGTGTTCACATTGCTTCGCAGAATCGCTTTTGTGCAGAAAACAGTAACACTTGTTCAGAACGAAAGAAAGCACAGAGCCCCAGATTTTATGTTGTCCTGGAGAGCTTGCAGAGCACTGGGGAAAGGCAGGCAGAGAATTCCCTGCTAGCACCTTCTCTGTGCCTGGGAAGCAGAAGTGTTCACATTGCTTCGCAGAATCGCTTTTGTGCAGAAAACAGTAACACTTGTTCAGAACGAAAGAAAGCACAGAGCCCCAGATTTTATGTTGTCCTGGAGAGCTTGCAGAGCACTGGGGAAAAGCAGGCAGAGAATTCCCTGCTAGCACCTTCTCTGTGCCTGTTCACTTTTCTTCGCAGAATCGCTTTTGTGCAGAAAACAGTAACACTTGTTCAGAACGAAAGAAAGCACAGAGCCCCAGATTTGCTGTTGTCCTGGAGAGCTTGCAGAGCACTGGGGAAAGGCAGGCAGAGAATTCCCTGCTAGCACCTTCTCTGTGCCTGGGAAGCAGAAGTGTTCACATTGCTTCGCAGAATCGCTTTTGTGCAGAAAACAGTAACACTTGTTCAGAACGAAAGAAAGCACAGAGCCCCAGATTTTATGTTGTCCTGGAGAGCTTGCAGAGCACTGGGGAAAGGCAGGCAGAGAATTCCCTGCTAGCACCTTCTCTGTGCCTGGGAAGCAGAAGTGTTCACATTGCTTTGCAGAATCGCTTTTGTGCAGAAAACAGTAACACTTGTTCAGAACGAAAGAAAGCACAGAGCCCCAGATTTTATGTTGTCCTGGAGAGCTTGCAGAGCACTGGGGAAAGGCAGGCAGAGAATTCCCTGCTAGCACCTTCTCTGTGCCTGGGAAGCAGAAGTGTTCACATTGCTTGGCAGAATCGCTTTTGTGCAGAAAACAGTAACACTTGTTCAGAACGAAAGAAAGCACAGAGCCCCAGATTTTATGTTGTCCTGGAGAGCTTGCAGAGCACTGGGGAAAGGCAGGCAGAGAATTCCCTGCTAGCACCTTCTCTGTGCCTGTTCACTTTTCTTCGCAGAATCGCTTTTGTGCAGAAAACAGTAACACTTGTTCAGAACGAAAGAAAGCACAGAGCCCCAGATTTTATGTTGTCCTGGAGAGCTTGCAGAGCACTAAGGAAAGGCAGGCAGAGAATTCCCTGCTAGCACCTTCTCTGTGCCTGTTCACATTGCTTCGCAGAATCGCTTTTGTGCAGAAAACAGTAACACTTGTTCAGAACGAAAGAAAGCACAGAGCCCCAGATTTGCTGTTGTCCTGGAGAGCTTGCAGAGCACTGGGGAAAGGCAGGCAAAGAATTCCCTGCTAGCACCTTCTCTGTGCCTGGGAAGCACAAGTGTTCACATTACTTCGCAGAATCGCTTTTGTGCAGAAAACAGTAACACTTGTTCAGAACGAAAGAAAGCACAGAGCCCCAGATTTTATGTTGTTCTGGGGAGCTTGCAGAGCACTGGGGAAAGGCAGGCAGAGAATTCCCTGCTAGCACCTTCTCTGTGCCTGGGAAGCAGAAGTGTTCACATTGCTTCGCAGAATCGCTTTTGTGCAGAAAACAGTAACACTTGTTCAGAACGAAAGAAAGCACAGAGCCCCAGATTTGCTGTTGTCCTGGAGAGCTTGCAGAGCACTGGGGAAAGGCAGGCAGAGAATTCCCTGCTAGCACCTTCTCTGTGCCTGGGAAGCAGAAGTGTTCACATTGCTTCGCAGAATCGCTTTTGTGCAGAAAACAGTAACACTTGTTCAGAACGAAAGAAAGCACAGAGCCCCAGATTTTATGTTGTCCTGGAGAGCTTGCAGAGCACTGGGGAAAGGCAGGCAGAGAATTCCCTGCTAGCACCTTCTCTGTGCCTGGGAAGCAGAAGTGTTCACATTGCTTCGCAGAATCGCTTTTGTGCAGAAAACAGTAACACTTGTTCAGAACGAAAGAAAGCACAGAGCCCCAGATTTTATGTTGTCCTGGAGAGCTTGCAGAGCACTGGGGAAAGGCAGGCAGAGAATTCCCTGCTAGCACCTTCTCTGTGCCTGGGAAGCAGAAGTGTTCACATTGCTTCGCAGAATCGCTTTTGTGCAGAAAACAGTAACACTTGTTCAGAACGAAAGAAAGCACAGAGCCCCAGATTTTATGTTGTCCTGGAGAGCTTGCAGAGCACTGGGGAAAGGCAGGCAGAGAATTCCCTGCTAGCACCTTCTCTGTGCCTGGGAAGCACAAGTGTTCACATTGCTTCGCAGAATCGCTTTTGTGCAGAAAACAGTAACACTTGTTCAGAACGAAAGAAAGCACAGAGCCCCAGATTTTATGTTGTCCTGGAGAGCTTGCAGAGCACTGGGGAAAGGCAGGCAGAGAATTCCCTGCTAGCACCTTCTCTGTGCCTGTTCACTTTTCTTCGCAGAATCGCTTTTGTGCAGAAAACAGTAACACTTGTTCAGAACGAAAGAAAGCACAGAGCCCCAGATTTGCTGTTGTCCTGGAGAGCTTGCAGAGCACTGGGGAAAGGCAGGCAGAGAATTCCCTGCTAGCACCTTCTCTGTGCCTGGGAAGCAGAAGTGTTCACATTGCTTCGCAGAATCGCTTTTGTGCAGAAAACAGTAACACTTGTTCAGAACGAAAGAAAGCACAGAGCCCCAGATTTTATGTTGTCCTGGAGAGCTTGCAGAGCACTGGGGAAAGGCAGGCAGAGAATTCCCTGCTAGCACCTTCTCTGTGCCTGGGAAGCAGAAGTGTTCACATTGCTTCGCAGAATCGCTTTTGTGCAGAAAACAGTAACACTTGTTCAGAACGAAAGAAAGCACAGAGCCCCAGATTTTATGTTGTCCTGGAGAGCTTGCAGAGCACTGGGGAAAGGCAGGCAGAGAATTCCCTGCTAGCACCTTCTCTGTGCCTGGGAAGCAGAAGTGTTCACATTGCTTTGCAGAATCGCTTTTGTGCAGAAAACAGTAACACTTGTTCAGAACGAAAGAAAGCACAGAGCCCCAGATTTTATGTTGTCCTGGAGAGCTTGCAGAGCACTGGGGAAAGGCAGGCAGAGAATTCCCTGCTAGCACCTTCTCTGTGCCTGGGAAGCACAAGTGTTCACATTGCTTTGCAGAATCGCTTTTGTGCAGAAAACAGTAACACTTGTTCAGAACGAAAGAAAGCACAGAGCCCCAGATTTTATGTTGTCCTGGAGAGCTTGCAGAGCACTGGGGAAAGGCAGGCAGAGAATTCCCTGCTAGCACCTTCTCTGTGCCTGTTCACTTTTCTTCGCAGAATCGCTTTTGTGCAGAAAACAGTAACACTTGTTCAGAACGAAAGAAAGCACAGAGCCCCAGATTTTATGTTGTCCTGGAGAGCTTGCAGAGCACTGGGGAAAGGCAGGCAGAGAATTCCCTGCTAGCACCTTCTCTGTGCCTGGGAAGCAGAAGTGTTCACATTGCTTCGCAGAATCGCTTTTGTGCAGAAAACAGTAACACTTGTTCAGAACGAAAGAAAGCACAGAGCCCCAGATTTTATGTTGTCCTGGAGAGCTTGCAGAGCACTGGGGAAAGGCAGGCAGAGAATTCCCTGCTAGCACCTTCTCTGTGCCTGGGAAGCAGAAGTGTTCACATTGCTTCGCAGAATCGCTTTTGTGCAGAAAACAGTAACACTTGTTCAGAACGAAAGAAAGCACAGAGCCCCAGATTTTATGTTGTCCTGGAGAGCTTGCAGAGCACTGGGGAAAGGCAGGCAGAGAATTCCCTGCTAGGACCTTCTCTGTGCCTGTTCACTTTTCTTCGCAGAATCGCTTTTGTGCAGAAAACAGTAACACTTGTTCAGAACGAAAGAAAGCACAGAGCCCCAGATTTTATGTTGTTCTGGGGAGCTTGCAGAGCACTGGGGAAAGGCAGGCAGAGAATTCCCTGCTAGCACCTTCTCTGTGCCTGGGAAGCAGAAGTGTTCACATTGCTTCGCAGAATCGCTTTTGTGCAGAAAACAGTAACACTTGTTCAGAACGAAAGAAAGCACAGAGCCCCAGATTTTATGTTGTCCTGGAGAGCTTGCAGAGCACTGGGGAAAGGCAGGCAGAGAATTCCCTGCTAGCACCTTCTCTGTGCCTGGGAAGCAGAAGTGTTCACATTGCTTTGCAGAATCGCTTTTGTGCAGAAAACAGTAACACTTGTTCAGAACGAAAGAAAGCACAGAGCCCCAGATTTGCTGTTGTCCTGGAGAGCTTGCAGAGCACTGGGGAAAGGCAGGCAGAGAATTCCCTGCTAGCACCTTCTCTGTGCCTGGGAAGCAGAAGTGTTCACATTGCTTCGCAGAATCGCTTTTGTGCAGAAAACAGTAACACTTGTTCAGAACGAAAGAAAGCACAGAGCCCCAGATTTGCTGTTGTCCTGGAGAGCTTGCAGAGCACTGGGGAAAGGCAGGCAGAGAATTCCCTGCTAGCACCTTCTCTGTGCCTGGGAAGCAGAAGTGTTCACATTGCTTCGCAGAATCGCTTTTGTGCAGAAAACAGTAACACTTGTTCAGAACGAAAGAAAGCACAGAGCCCCAGATTTTATGTTGTCCTGGAGAGCTTGCAGAGCACTGGGGAAATGCAGGCAGAGAATTCCCTGCTAGCACCTTCTCTGTGCCTGGGAAGCAGAAGTGTTCACATTGCTTCGCAGAATCGCTTTTGTGCAGAAAACAGTAACACTTGTTCAGAACGAAAGAAAGCACAGAGCCCCAGATTTTATGTTGTCCTGGAGAGCTTGCAGAGCACTGGGGAAAGGCAGGCAGAGAATTCCCTGCTAGCACCTTCTCTGTGCCTGGGAAGCAGAAGTGTTCACATTGCTTTGCAGAATCGCTTTTGTGCAGAAAACAGTAACACTTGTTCAGAACGAAAGAAAGCACAGAGCCCCAGATTTTATGTTGTCCTGGAGAGCTTGCAGAGCACTGGGGAAAGGCAGGCAGAGAATTCCCTGCTAGCACCTTCTCTATGCCTGGGAAGCACAAGTGTTCACATTGCTTCGCAGAATCGCTTTTGTGCAGAAAACAGTAACACTTGTTCAGAACGAAAGAAAGCACAGAGCCCCAGATTTTATGTTGTCCTGGAGAGCTTGCAGAGCACTGGGGAAAGGCAGGCAGAGAATTCCCTGCTAGCACCTTCTCTGTGCCTGTTCACTTTTCTTCGCAGAATCGCTTTTGTGCAGAAAACAGTAACACTTGTTCAGAACGAAAGAAAGCACAGAGCCCCAGATTTTATGTTGTCCTGGAGAGCTTGCAGAGCACTGGGGAAAGGCAGGCAGAGAATTCCCTGCTAGCACCTTCTCTGTGCCTGGGAAGCAGAAGTGTTCACATTGCTTCGCAGAATCGCTTTTGTGCAGAAAACAGTAACACTTGTTCAGAACGAAAGAAAGCACAGAGCCCCAGATTTTATGTTGTCCTGGAGAGCTTGCAGAGCACTGGGGAAAGGCAGGCAGAGAATTCCCTGCTAGCACCTTCTCTGTGCCTGGGAAGCAGAAGTGTTCACATTGCTTTGCAGAATCGCTTTTGTGCAGAAAACAGTAACACTTGTTCAGAACGAAAGAAAGCACAGAGCCCCAGATTTTATGTTGTCCTGGAGAGCTTGCAGAGCACTGGGGAAAGGCAGGCAGAGAATTCCCTGCTAGCACCTTCTCTGTGCCTGGGAAGCACAAGTGTTCACATTGCTTCGCAGAATCGCTTTTGTGCAGAAAACAGTAACACTTGTTCAGAACGAAAGAAAGCACAGAGCCCCAGATTTTATGTTGTCCTGGAGAGCTTGCAGAGCACTGGGGAAAGGCAGGCAGAGAATTCCCTGCTAGCACCTTCTCTGTGCCTGGGAAGCAGAAGTGTTCACATTGCTTTGCAGAATCGCTTTTGTGCAGAAAACAGTAACACTTGTTCAGAACGAAAGAAAGCACAGAGCCCCAGATTTTATGTTGTCCTGGAGAGCTTGCAGAGCACTGGGGAAAGGCAGGCAGAGAATTCCCTGCTAGCACCTTCTCTGTGCCTGGGAAGCAGAAGTGTTCACATTGCTTCGCAGAATCGCTTTTGTGCAGAAAACAGTAACACTTGTTCAGAACGAAAGAAAGCACAGAGCCCCAGATTTGCTGTTGTCCTGGAGAGCTTGCAGAGCACTGGGGAAAGGCAGGCAGAGAATTCCCTGCTAGCACCTTCTCTGTGCCTGGGAAGCAGAAGTGTTCACATTGCTTCGCAGAATCGCTTTTGTGCAGAAAACAGTAACACTTGTTCAGAACGAAAGAAAGCACAGAGCCCCAGATTTTATGTTGTCCTGGAGAGCTTGCAGAGCACTGGGGAAAGGCAGGCAGAGAATTCCCTGCTAGCACCTTCTCTGTGCCTGGGAAGCAGAAGTGTTCACATTGCTTCGCAGAATCGCTTTTGTGCAGAAAACAGTAACACTTGTTCAGAACGAAAGAAAGCACAGAGCCCCAGATTTTATGTTGTCCTGGAGAGCTTGCAGAGCACTGGGGAAAGGCAGGCAGAGAATTCCCTGCTAGCACCTTCTCTGTGCCTGGGAAGCACAAGTGTTCACATTGCTTCGCAGAATCGCTTTTGTGCAGAAAACAGTAACACTTGTTCAGAACGAAAGAAAGCACAGAGCCCCAGATTTTATGTTGTCCTGGAGAGCTTGCAGAGCACTGGGGAAAGGCAGGCAGAGAATTCCCTGCTAGCACCTTCTCTGTGCCTGGGAAGCAGAAGTGTTCACATTGCTTCGCAGAATCGCTTTTGTGCAGAAAACAGTAACACTTGTTCAGAACGAAAGAAAGCACAGAGCCCCAGATTTTATGTTGTCCTGGAGAGCTTGCAGAGCACTGGGGAAAGGCAGGCAGAGAATTCCCTGCTAGCACCTTCTCTGTGCCTGTTCACTTTTCTTCGCAGAATCGCTTTTGTGCAGAAAACAGTAACACTTGTTCAGAACGAAAGAAAGCACAGAGCCCCAGATTTTATGTTGTCCTGGAGAGCTTGCAGAGCACTGGGGAAAGGCAGGCAGAGAATTCCCTGCTAGCACCTTCTCTGTGCCTGGGAAGCAGAAGTGTTCACATTGCTTCGCAGAATCGCTTTTGTGCAGAAAACAGTAACACTTGTTCAGAACGAAAGAAAGCACAGAGCCCCAGATTTGCTGTTGTCCTGGAGAGCTTGCAGAGCACTGGGGAAAGGCAGGCAGAGAATTCCCTGCTAGCACCTTCTCTGTGCCTGGGAAGCAGAAGTGTTCACATTGCTTCGCAGAATCGCTTTTGTGCAGAAAACAGTAACACTTGTTCAGAACGAAAGAAAGCACAGAGCCCCAGATTTTATGTTGTCCTGGAGAGCTTGCAGAGCACTGGGGAAAGGCAGGCAGAGAATTCCCTGCTAGCACCTTCTCTGTGCCTGGGAAGCAGAAGTGTTCACATTGCTTCGCAGAATCGCTTTTGTGCAGAAAACAGTAACACTTGTTCAGAACGAAAGAAAGCACAGAGCCCCAGATTTTATGTTGTCCTGGAGAGCTTGCAGAGCACTGGGGAAAGGCAGGCAGAGAATTCCCTGCTAGCACCTTCTCTGTGCCTGGGAAGCACAAGTGTTCACATTGCTTCGCAGAATCGCTTTTGTGCAGAAAACAGTAACACTTGTTCAGAACGAAAGAAAGCACAGAGCCCCAGATTTTATGTTGTCCTGGAGAGCTTGCAGAGCACTGGGGAAAGGCAGGCAGAGAATTCCCTGCTAGCACCTTCTCTGTGCCTGTTCACTTTTCTTCGCAGAATCGCTTTTGTGCAGAAAACAGTAACACTTGTTCAGAACGAAAGAAAGCACAGAGCCCCAGATTTTATGTTGTCCTGGAGAGCTTGCAGAGCACTGGGGAAAGGCAGGCAGAGAATTCCCTGCTAGCACCTTCTCTGTGCCTGGGAAGCAGAAGTGTTCACATTGCTTCGCAGAATCGCTTTTGTGCAGAAAACAGTAACACTTGTTCAGAACGAAAGAAAGCACAGAGCCCCAGATTTTATGTTGTCCTGGAGAGCTTGCAGAGCACTGGGGAAAGGCAGGCAGAGAATTCCCTGCTAGCACCTTCTCTGTGCCTGGGAAGCAGAAGTGTTCACATTGCTTCGCAGAATCGCTTTTGTGCAGAAAACAGTAACACTTGTTCAGAACGAAAGAAAGCACAGAGCCCCAGATTTTATGTTGTCCTGGAGAGCTTGCAGAGCACTGGGGAAAGGCAGGCAGAGAATTCCCTGCTAGCACCTTCTCTGTGCCTGGGAAGCAGAAGTGTTCACATTGCTTCGCAGAATCGCTTTTGTGCAGAAAACAGTAACACTTGTTCAGAACGAAAGAAAGCACAGAGCCCCAGATTTTATGTTGTCCTGGAGAGCTTGCAGAGCACTGGGGAAAGGCAGGCAGAGAATTCCCTGCTAGCACCTTCTCTGTGCCTGGGAAGCAGAAGTGTTCACATTGCTTCGCAGAATCGCTTTTGTGCAGAAAACAGTAACACTTGTTCAGAACGAAAGAAAGCACAGAGCCCCAGATTTTATGTTGTCCTGGAGAGCTTGCAGAGCACTGGGGAAAGGCAGGCAGAGAATTCCCTGCTAGCACCTTCTCTGTGCCTGGGAAGCAGAAGTGTTCACATTGCTTCGCAGAATCGCTTTTGTGCAGAAAACAGTAACACTTGTTCAGAACGAAAGAAAGCACAGAGCCCCAGATTTTATGTTGTCCTGGAGAGCTTGCAGAGCACTGGGGAAAGGCAGGCAGAGAATTCCCTGCTAGCACCTTCTCTGTGCCTGGTTCACTTTTCTTCGCAGAATCGCTTTTGTGCAGAAAACAGTAACACTTGTTCAGAACGAAAGAAAGCACAGAGCCCCAGATTTTATGTTGTCCTGGAGAGCTTGCAGAGCACTGGGGAAAGGCAGGCAGAGAATTCCCTGCTAGCACCTTCTCTGTGCCTGGGAAGCAGAAGTGTTCACATTGCTTCGCAGAATCGCTTTTGTGCAGAAAACAGTAACACTTGTTCAGAACGAAAGAAAGCACAGAGCCCCAGATTTGCTGTTGTCCTGGAGAGCTTGCAGAGCACTGGGGAAAGGCAGGCAGAGAATTCCCTGCTAGCACCTTCTCTGTGCCTGGGAAGCAGAAGTGTTCACATTGCTTCGCAGAATCGCTTTTGTGCAGAAAACAGTAACACTTGTTCAGAACGAAAGAAAGCACAGAGCCCCAGATTTTATGTTGTCCTGGAGAGCTTGCAGAGCACTGGGGAAAGGCAGGCAGAGAATTCCCTGCTAGCACCTTCTCTGTGCCTGGGAAGCAGAAGTGTTCACATTGCTTCGCAGAATCGCTTTTGTGCAGAAAACAGTAACACTTGTTCAGAACGAAAGAAAGCACAGAGCCCCAGATTTTATGTTGTCCTGGAGAGCTTGCAGAGCACTGGGGAAAGGCAGGCAGAGAATTCCCTGCTAGCACCTTCTCTGTGCCTGGGAAGCACAAGTGTTCACATTGCTTCGCAGAATCGCTTTTGTGCAGAAAACAGTAACACTTGTTCAGAACGAAAGAAAGCACAGAGCCCCAGATTTTATGTTGTCCTGGAGAGCTTGCAGAGCACTGGGGAAAGGCAGGCAGAGAATTCCCTGCTAGCACCTTCTCTGTGCCTGTTCACTTTTCTTCGCAGAATCGCTTTTGTGCAGAAAACAGTAACACTTGTTCAGAACGAAAGAAAGCACAGAGCCCCAGATTTTATGTTGTCCTGGAGAGCTTGCAGAGCACTGGGGAAAGGCAGGCAGAGAATTCCCTGCTAGCACCTTCTCTGTGCCTGGGAAGCAGAAGTGTTCACATTGCTTCGCAGAATCGCTTTTGTGCAGAAAACAGTAACACTTGTTCAGAACGAAAGAAAGCACAGAGCCCCAGATTTTATGTTGTCCTGGAGAGCTTGCAGAGCACTGGGGAAAGGCAGGCAGAGAATTCCCTGCTAGCACCTTCTCTGTGCCTGGGAAGCAGAAGTGTTCACATTGCTTCGCAGAATCGCTTTTGTGCAGAAAACAGTAACACTTGTTCAGAACGAAAGAAAGCACAGAGCCCCAGATTTTATGTTGTCCTGGAGAGCTTGCAGAGCACTGGGGAAAGGCAGGCAGAGAATTCCCTGCTAGCACCTTCTCTGTGCCTGGGAAGCAGAAGTGTTCACATTGCTTCGCAGAATCGCTTTTGTGCAGAAAACAGTAACACTTGTTCAGAACGAAAGAAAGCACAGAGCCCCAGATTTTATGTTGTCCTGGAGAGCTTGCAGAGCACTGGGGAAAGGCAGGCAGAGAATTCCCTGCTAGCACCTTCTCTGTGCCTGGGAAGCAGAAGTGTTCACATTGCTTCGCAGAATCGCTTTTGTGCAGAAAACAGTAACACTTGTTCAGAACGAAAGAAAGCACAGAGCCCCAGATTTTATGTTGTCCTGGAGAGCTTGCAGAGCACTGGGGAAAGGCAGGCAGAGAATTCCCTGCTAGCACCTTCTCTGTGCCTGGGAAGCAGAAGTGTTCACATTGCTTCGCAGAATCGCTTTTGTGCAGAAAACAGTAACACTTGTTCAGAACGAAAGAAAGCACAGAGCCCCAGATTTGCTGTTGTCCTGGAGAGCTTGCAGAGCACTGGGGAAAGGCAGGCAGAGAATTCCCTGCTAGCACCTTCTCTGTGCCTGGGAAGCAGAAGTGTTCACATTGCTTCGCAGAATCGCTTTTGTGCAGAAAACAGTAACACTTGTTCAGAACGAAAGAAAGCACAGAGCCCCAGATTTTATGTTGTCCTGGAGAGCTTGCAGAGCACTGGGGAAAGGCAGGCAGAGAATTCCCTGCTAGCACCTTCTCTGTGCCTGTTCACTTTTCTTCGCAGAATCGCTTTTGTGCAGAAAACAGTAACACTTGTTCAGAACGAAAGAAAGCACAGAGCCCCAGATTTGCTGTTGTCCTGGAGAGCTTGCAGAGCACTGGGGAAAGGCAGGCAGAGAATTCCCTGCTAGCACCTTCTCTGTGCCTGGGAAGCAGAAGTGTTCACATTGCTTCGCAGAATCGCTTTTGTGCAGAAAACAGTAACACTTGTTCAGAACGAAAGAAAGCACAGAGCCCCAGATTTTATGTTGTCCTGGAGAGCTTGCAGAGCACTGGGGAAAGGCAGGCAGAGAATTCCCTGCTAGCACCTTCTCTGTGCCTGGGAAGCAGAAGTGTTCACATTGCTTCGCAGAATCGCTTTTGTGCAGAAAACAGTAACACTTGTTCAGAACGAAAGAAAGCACAGAGCCCCAGATTTTATGTTGTCCTGGAGAGCTTGCAGAGCACTGGGGAAAGGCAGGCAGAGAATTCCCTGCTAGCACCTTCTCTGTGCCTGGGAAGCAGAAGTGTTCACATTGCTTTGCAGAATCGCTTTTGTGCAGAAAACAGTAACACTTGTTCAGAACGAAAGAAAGCACAGAGCCCCAGATTTTATGTTGTCCTGGAGAGCTTGCAGAGCACTGGGGAAAGGCAGGCAGAGAATTCCCTGCTAGCACCTTCTCTGTGCCTGGGAAGCACAAGTGTTCACATTGCTTTGCAGAATCGCTTTTGTGCAGAAAACAGTAACACTTGTTCAGAACGAAAGAAAGCACAGAGCCCCAGATTTTATGTTGTCCTGGAGAGCTTGCAGAGCACTGGGGAAAGGCAGGCAGAGAATTCCCTGCTAGCACCTTCTCTGTGCCTGTTCACTTTTCTTCGCAGAATCGCTTTTGTGCAGAAAACAGTAACACTTGTTCAGAACGAAAGAAAGCACAGAGCCCCAGATTTTATGTTGTCCTGGAGAGCTTGCAGAGCACTGGGGAAAGGCAGGCAGAGAATTCCCTGCTAGCACCTTCTCTGTGCCTGGGAAGCAGAAGTGTTCACATTGCTTCGCAGAATCGCTTTTGTGCAGAAAACAGTAACACTTGTTCAGAACGAAAGAAAGCACAGAGCCCCAGATTTTATGTTGTCCTGGAGAGCTTGCAGAGCACTGGGGAAAGGCAGGCAGAGAATTCCCTGCTAGCACCTTCTCTGTGCCTGGGAAGCAGAAGTGTTCACATTGCTTCGCAGAATCGCTTTTGTGCAGAAAACAGTAACACTTGTTCAGAACGAAAGAAAGCACAGAGCCCCAGATTTTATGTTGTCCTGGAGAGCTTGCAGAGCACTGGGGAAAGGCAGGCAGAGAATTCCCTGCTAGGACCTTCTCTGTGCCTGTTCACTTTTCTTCGCAGAATCGCTTTTGTGCAGAAAACAGTAACACTTGTTCAGAACGAAAGAAAGCACAGAGCCCCAGATTTTATGTTGTTCTGGGGAGCTTGCAGAGCACTGGGGAAAGGCAGGCAGAGAATTCCCTGCTAGCACCTTCTCTGTGCCTGGGAAGCAGAAGTGTTCACATTGCTTCGCAGAATCGCTTTTGTGCAGAAAACAGTAACACTTGTTCAGAACGAAAGAAAGCACAGAGCCCCAGATTTTATGTTGTCCTGGAGAGCTTGCAGAGCACTGGGGAAAGGCAGGCAGAGAATTCCCTGCTAGCACCTTCTCTGTGCCTGGGAAGCAGAAGTGTTCACATTGCTTTGCAGAATCGCTTTTGTGCAGAAAACAGTAACACTTGTTCAGAACGAAAGAAAGCACAGAGCCCCAGATTTGCTGTTGTCCTGGAGAGCTTGCAGAGCACTGGGGAAAGGCAGGCAGAGAATTCCCTGCTAGCACCTTCTCTGTGCCTGGGAAGCAGAAGTGTTCACATTGCTTCGCAGAATCGCTTTTGTGCAGAAAACAGTAACACTTGTTCAGAACGAAAGAAAGCACAGAGCCCCAGATTTGCTGTTGTCCTGGAGAGCTTGCAGAGCACTGGGGAAAGGCAGGCAGAGAATTCCCTGCTAGCACCTTCTCTGTGCCTGGGAAGCAGAAGTGTTCACATTGCTTCGCAGAATCGCTTTTGTGCAGAAAACAGTAACACTTGTTCAGAACGAAAGAAAGCACAGAGCCCCAGATTTTATGTTGTCCTGGAGAGCTTGCAGAGCACTGGGGAAATGCAGGCAGAGAATTCCCTGCTAGCACCTTCTCTGTGCCTGGGAAGCAGAAGTGTTCACATTGCTTCGCAGAATCGCTTTTGTGCAGAAAACAGTAACACTTGTTCAGAACGAAAGAAAGCACAGAGCCCCAGATTTTATGTTGTCCTGGAGAGCTTGCAGAGCACTGGGGAAAGGCAGGCAGAGAATTCCCTGCTAGCACCTTCTCTGTGCCTGGGAAGCAGAAGTGTTCACATTGCTTTGCAGAATCGCTTTTGTGCAGAAAACAGTAACACTTGTTCAGAACGAAAGAAAGCACAGAGCCCCAGATTTTATGTTGTCCTGGAGAGCTTGCAGAGCACTGGGGAAAGGCAGGCAGAGAATTCCCTGCTAGCACCTTCTCTATGCCTGGGAAGCACAAGTGTTCACATTGCTTCGCAGAATCGCTTTTGTGCAGAAAACAGTAACACTTGTTCAGAACGAAAGAAAGCACAGAGCCCCAGATTTTATGTTGTCCTGGAGAGCTTGCAGAGCACTGGGGAAAGGCAGGCAGAGAATTCCCTGCTAGCACCTTCTCTGTGCCTGTTCACTTTTCTTCGCAGAATCGCTTTTGTGCAGAAAACAGTAACACTTGTTCAGAACGAAAGAAAGCACAGAGCCCCAGATTTTATGTTGTCCTGGAGAGCTTGCAGAGCACTGGGGAAAGGCAGGCAGAGAATTCCCTGCTAGCACCTTCTCTGTGCCTGGGAAGCAGAAGTGTTCACATTGCTTCGCAGAATCGCTTTTGTGCAGAAAACAGTAACACTTGTTCAGAACGAAAGAAAGCACAGAGCCCCAGATTTTATGTTGTCCTGGAGAGCTTGCAGAGCACTGGGGAAAGGCAGGCAGAGAATTCCCTGCTAGCACCTTCTCTGTGCCTGGGAAGCAGAAGTGTTCACATTGCTTTGCAGAATCGCTTTTGTGCAGAAAACAGTAACACTTGTTCAGAACGAAAGAAAGCACAGAGCCCCAGATTTTATGTTGTCCTGGAGAGCTTGCAGAGCACTGGGGAAAGGCAGGCAGAGAATTCCCTGCTAGCACCTTCTCTGTGCCTGGGAAGCAGAAGTGTTCACATTGCTTCGCAGAATCGCTTTTGTGCAGAAAACAGTAACACTTGTTCAGAACGAAAGAAAGCACAGAGCCCCAGATTTTATGTTGTCCTGGAGAGCTTGCAGAGCACTGGGGAAAGGCAGGCAGAGAATTCCCTGCTAGCACCTTCTCTGTGCCTGGGAAGCAGAAGTGTTCACATTGCTTTGCAGAATCGCTTTTGTGCAGAAAACAGTAACACTTGTTCAGAACGAAAGAAAGCACAGAGCCCCAGATTTTATGTTGTCCTGGAGAGCTTGCAGAGCACTGGGGAAAGGCAGGCAGAGAATTCCCTGCTAGCACCTTCTCTGTGCCTGGGAAGCAGAAGTGTTCACATTGCTTCGCAGAATCGCTTTTGTGCAGAAAACAGTAACACTTGTTCAGAACGAAAGAAAGCACAGAGCCCCAGATTTGCTGTTGTCCTGGAGAGCTTGCAGAGCACTGGGGAAAGGCAGGCAGAGAATTCCCTGCTAGCACCTTCTCTGTGCCTGGGAAGCAGAAGTGTTCACATTGCTTCGCAGAATCGCTTTTGTGCAGAAAACAGTAACACTTGTTCAGAACGAAAGAAAGCACAGAGCCCCAGATTTTATGTTGTCCTGGAGAGCTTGCAGAGCACTGGGGAAAGGCAGGCAGAGAATTCCCTGCTAGCACCTTCTCTGTGCCTGGGAAGCAGAAGTGTTCACATTGCTTCGCAGAATCGCTTTTGTGCAGAAAACAGTAACACTTGTTCAGAACGAAAGAAAGCACAGAGCCCCAGATTTTATGTTGTCCTGGAGAGCTTGCAGAGCACTGGGGAAAGGCAGGCAGAGAATTCCCTGCTAGCACCTTCTCTGTGCCTGGGAAGCACAAGTGTTCACATTGCTTCGCAGAATCGCTTTTGTGCAGAAAACAGTAACACTTGTTCAGAACGAAAGAAAGCACAGAGCCCCAGATTTTATGTTGTCCTGGAGAGCTTGCAGAGCACTGGGGAAAGGCAGGCAGAGAATTCCCTGCTAGCACCTTCTCTGTGCCTGGGAAGCAGAAGTGTTCACATTGCTTCGCAGAATCGCTTTTGTGCAGAAAACAGTAACACTTGTTCAGAACGAAAGAAAGCACAGAGCCCCAGATTTTATGTTGTCCTGGAGAGCTTGCAGAGCACTGGGGAAAGGCAGGCAGAGAATTCCCTGCTAGCACCTTCTCTGTGCCTGTTCACTTTTCTTCGCAGAATCGCTTTTGTGCAGAAAACAGTAACACTTGTTCAGAACGAAAGAAAGCACAGAGCCCCAGATTTTATGTTGTCCTGGAGAGCTTGCAGAGCACTGGGGAAAGGCAGGCAGAGAATTCCCTGCTAGCACCTTCTCTGTGCCTGGGAAGCAGAAGTGTTCACATTGCTTCGCAGAATCGCTTTTGTGCAGAAAACAGTAACACTTGTTCAGAACGAAAGAAAGCACAGAGCCCCAGATTTGCTGTTGTCCTGGAGAGCTTGCAGAGCACTGGGGAAAGGCAGGCAGAGAATTCCCTGCTAGCACCTTCTCTGTGCCTGGGAAGCAGAAGTGTTCACATTGCTTCGCAGAATCGCTTTTGTGCAGAAAACAGTAACACTTGTTCAGAACGAAAGAAAGCACAGAGCCCCAGATTTTATGTTGTCCTGGAGAGCTTGCAGAGCACTGGGGAAAGGCAGGCAGAGAATTCCCTGCTAGCACCTTCTCTGTGCCTGGGAAGCAGAAGTGTTCACATTGCTTCGCAGAATCGCTTTTGTGCAGAAAACAGTAACACTTGTTCAGAACGAAAGAAAGCACAGAGCCCCAGATTTTATGTTGTCCTGGAGAGCTTGCAGAGCACTGGGGAAAGGCAGGCAGAGAATTCCCTGCTAGCACCTTCTCTGTGCCTGGGAAGCACAAGTGTTCACATTGCTTCGCAGAATCGCTTTTGTGCAGAAAACAGTAACACTTGTTCAGAACGAAAGAAAGCACAGAGCCCCAGATTTTATGTTGTCCTGGAGAGCTTGCAGAGCACTGGGGAAAGGCAGGCAGAGAATTCCCTGCTAGCACCTTCTCTGTGCCTGTTCACTTTTCTTCGCAGAATCGCTTTTGTGCAGAAAACAGTAACACTTGTTCAGAACGAAAGAAAGCACAGAGCCCCAGATTTTATGTTGTCCTGGAGAGCTTGCAGAGCACTGGGGAAAGGCAGGCAGAGAATTCCCTGCTAGCACCTTCTCTGTGCCTGGGAAGCAGAAGTGTTCACATTGCTTCGCAGAATCGCTTTTGTGCAGAAACAGTAACACTTGTTCAGAACGAAAGAAAGCACAGAGCCCCAGATTTTATGTTGTCCTGGAGAGCTTGCAGAGGCACTGGGGAAAGGCAGGCAGAGAATTCCCTGCTAGCACCTTCTCTGTGCCTGGGGAAGCAGAAGTGTTCACATTGCTTCGCAGAATCGCTTTTGTGCAGAAAACAGTAACACTTGTTCAGAACGAAAGAAAGCACAGAGCCCCAGATTTTATGTTGTCCTGGAGAGCTTGCAGAGCACTGGGGAAAGGCAGGCAGAGAATTCCCTGCTAGCACCTTCTCTGTGCCTGGGAAGCAGAAGTGTTCACATTGCTTCGCAGAATCGCTTTTGTGCAGAAAACAGTAACACTTGTTCAGAACGAAAGAAAGCACAGAGCCCCAGATTTTATGTTGTCCTGGAGAGCTTGCAGAGCACTGGGGGAAAGGCAGGCAGAGAATTCCCTGCTAGCACCTTCTCTGTGCCTGGGAAGCAGAAGTGTTCACATTGCTTCGCAGAATCGCTTTTGTGCAGAAAACAGTAACACTTGTTCAGAACGAAAGAAAGCACAGAGCCCCAGATTTTATGTTGTCCTGGAGAGCTTGCAGAGCACTGGGGAAAGGCAGGCAGAGAATTCCCTGCTAGCACCTTCTCTGTGCCTGGGAAGCAGAAGTGTTCACATTGCTTCGCAGAATCGCTTTTGTGCAGAAAACAGTAACACTTGTTCAGAACGAAAGAAAGCACAGAGCCCCAGATTTTATGTTGTCCTGGAGAGCTTGCAGAGCACTGGGGAAAGGCAGGCAGAGAATTCCCTGCTAGCACCTTCTCTGTGCTGGAAGCAAAGTGTTCACATTGCTTCGCAGAATCGCTTTTGTGCAGAAAACAGTAACACTTGTTCAGAACGAAAGAAAGCACAGAGCCCCAGATTTTATGTTGTCCTGGAGAGCTTGCAGAGCACTGGGGAAAGGCAGGCAGAGAATTCCCTGCTAGCACCTTCTCTGGTGGCCTGTTCACTTTTCTTCGCAGAATCGCTTTTGTGCAGAAAACAGTAACACTTGTTCAGAACGAAAGAAAGCACAGAGCCCCAGATTTTATGTTGTCCTGGGAGCTTGCAGAGCACTGGGGAAAGGCAGGCAGAGAATTCCTGCTAGCACCTTCTCTGTGCCTGGGAAGCAGAAGTGTTCACATTGCTTCGCAGAATCGCTTTTGTGCAGAAAACAGTAACACTTGTTCAGAACGAAAGAAAGCACAGAGCCCCAGATTTTATGTTGTCCTGGAGAGCTTGCAGAGCACTGGGGGAAAGGCAGGCAGAGAATTCCCTGCTAGCACCTTCTCTGTGCCTGGGAAGCAGAAGTGTTCACATTGCTTCGCAGAATCGCTTTTGTGCAGAAAACAGTAACACTTGTTCAGAACGAAAGAAAGCACAGAGCCCCAGATTTTTAATGTTTGTCCTGGAGAGCTTGCAGAGCACTGGGGAAAGGCAGGCAGAGAATTCCCTGCTAGCACCTTCTCTGTGCCTGGGAAGCAGAAGTGTTCACATTGCTTCGCAGAATCGCTTTTGTGCAGAAAACAGTAACACTTGTTCAGAACGAAAGAAAGCACAGAGCCCCAGATTTTATGTTGTCCTGGAGAGCTTGCAGAGCACTGGGGGAAAGGCAGCAGAGAATTCCCTGCTAGCACCTTCTCTGTGCCTGGGAAGCAGAAGTGTTCACATTGCTTTCGCAGAATCGCTTTTGTGCAGAAAACAGTAACACTTGTTCAGAACGAAAGAAAGCACAGAGCCCCAGATTTTATGTTGTCCTGGAGAGCTTGCAGAGCACTGGGGAAAGGCAGGCAGAGAATTCCCTGCTAGCACCTTCTCTGTGCCTGGAAGCAGAAGTGTTCACATTGCTTCGCAGAATCGCTTTTGTGCAGAAAACAGTAACACTTGTTCAGACGAAAGAAAGCACAGAGCCCCAGATTTTATGTTGTCCTGGAGAGCTTGCAGAGCACTGGGGAAAGGCAGGCAGAGAATTCCCTGCTAGCACCTTCTCTGTGCCTGGGAAGCAGAAGTGTTCACATTGCTTTGCAGAATCGCTTTTGTGCAGAAAACAGTAACACTTGTTCAGAACGAAAGAAAGCACAGAGCCCCAGATTTTATGTTGTCCTGGAGAGCTTGCAGAGCACTGGGGAAAGGCAGGCAGAGAATTCCCTGCTAGCACCTTCTCTGTGCCTGGGAAGCAGAAGTGTTCACATTGCTTCGCAGAATCGCTTTTGTGCAGAAAACAGTAACACTTGTTCAGAACGAAAGAAAGCACAGAGCCCCAGATTTTATGTTGTCCTGGAGAGCTTGCAGAGCACTGGGGGAAAGGCAGGCAGAGAATTCCCCTGCTAGCACCTTCTCTGTGCCTGGAGCAGAAGTGTTCACATTGCTTCGCAGAATCGCTTTTGTGCAGAAAACAGTAACACTTGTTCAGAACGAAAGAAAGCACAGAGCCCCAGATTTTATGTTGTCCTGGAGAGCTTGCAGAGCACTGGGGAAAGGCAGGCAGAGAATTCCCTGCTAGCACCTTCTCTGTGCCTGGGAAGCAGAAGTGTTCACATTGCTTCGCAGAATCGCTTTTGTGCAGAAAACAGTAACACTTGTTCAGAACGAAAGAAAGCACAGAGCCCCAGATTTTATGTTGTCCTGGAGAGCTTGCAGAGCACTGGGGAAAGGCAGGCAGAGAATTCCCTGCTAGCACCTTCTCTGTGCCTGGGAAGCACAAGTGTTCACATTGCTTCGCAGAATCGCTTTTGTGCAGAAAACAGTAACACTTGTTCAGAACGAAAGAAAGCACAGAGCCCCAGATTTTATGTTGTCCTGGAGAGCTTGCAGAGCACTGGGGAAAGGCAGGCAGAGAATTCCCTGCTAGCACCTTCTCTGTGCCTGGGAAGCACAAGTGTTCACATTGCTTCGCAGAATCGCTTTTGTGCAGAAAACAGTAACACTTGTTCAGAACGAAAGAAAGCACAGAGCCCCAGATTTTATGTTGTCCTGGAGAGCTTGCAGAGCACTGGGGAAAGGCAGGCAGAGAATTCCCTGCTAGCACCTTCTCTGTGCCTGGGAAGCACAGGTGTTCACATTGCTTCGCAGAATCGCTTTTGTGCAGAAAACAGTAACACTTGTTCAGAACGAAAGAAAGCACAGAGCCCCAGATTTGCTGTTGTCCTGGAGAGCTTGCAGAGCACTGGGGAAAGGCAGGCAGAGAATTCCCTGCTAGCACCTTCTCTGTGCCTGGGAAGCACAAGTGTTCACATTGCTTCGCAGAATCGCTTTTGTGCAGAAAACAGTAACACTTGTTCAGAACGAAAGAAAGCACAGAGCCCCAGATTTTATGTTGTCCTGGAGAGCTTGCAGAGCACTGGGGAAAGGCAGGCAGAGAATTCCCTGCTAGCACCTTCTCTGTGCCTGTTCACATTGCTTCGCAGAATCGCTTTTGTGCAGAAAACAGTAACACTTGTTCAGAACGAAAGAAAGCACAGAGCCCCAGATTTGCTGTTGTCCTGGAGAGCTTGCAGAGCACTGGGGAAAGGCAGGCAGAGAATTCCCTGCTAGCACCTTCTCTGTGCCTGGGAAGCAGAAGTGTTCACATTGCATCGCAGAATCGCTTTTGTGCAGAAAACAGTAACACTTGTTCAGAACGAAAGAAAGCACAGAGCCCCAGATTTTATGTTGTCCTGGAGAGCTTGCAGAGCACTGGGGAAAGGCAGGCAGAGAAT
>NW_027436903.1:0-90748 GCF_047716275.1 Strix uralensis
TTGATTCTGGAGCCTACTGAGGATTCAAGGGGGAAAAACCCACTTGGGGAAGGGCCAGGCAGGGTGGGGGGCACCCGGCCTGTTCACTCTGAGCCCTACTGATGGCCTAGAACTAGTCTTGTCCACTCTGAGGGCTGCGGTTGAGGTAATTCCTTGTGCGCGTTCACTCTGGGCCCTACTGATGGTTGAATGTTGGGGTTTGCCCACCCTAAGGGATGAGATTGGGCTGTTTATTACGTGTGTTCACTCTGGGCCCTACTGATGGCCAAGGGTTACTCGTGCCTGCTGTATGCAACATGGCTGGGCCATGTTTAGTGTCTGTTTCACCCTGGGCCCTACTGATGGTCAAACGCTGGTTTGTTCACTCCGAGAGATGAGATTGGCCGTTTCTTGTGCGCGTTCACTCTGGGCCCTACTAACGATTGGACGTTAATTTTGTCCTTTTGAAGACAAGAGATCGGGCTCTATTTTACACGCGTTCACTCCTGTCCCTACTGACGGTCACCCATTGATATTATTCACTCCGATTAATGAGATTGGGCCGTTCATCATGCGCGTTCACTCTGGTCCCTACTGCGGGCTGACTGTCGATCTTTCTGAGTCCAATTCATGAGACTGGGCCATTCATCGTGCGCGTTTACTCTGGTCCTTACTGAGGGTTGACCGCCGGATCTTTCTGTCTCTTAATTCATGAGCCTGGAGCACTCGTGCGCGTTCACTCTGGTCCCTACTGATAGTCAAAACAAGCATAGCTCCCTTATCTTTAGGGTGGTTGTGGTGGGTTTTGGGGGGGGGGTCAGGACAGATTGAGGGGGCTCCCCCTAACTCCCCCCACCCCCTCTCTCTCCCCGCAGGTGGCGGCAGCCGCGGCCGCAGCACAGGATGCCCCGGGCCCGGCCTGGCCGGGCGTTTGGTTCCGCTCTGAGCCCACCATGTCGGGCCAGCCCGGCCATGCCCCCTTTGCCAGCCTCCAGCCCATGGCCGAGCCCCCCCAGGTACCCCCAAAATGAGGTGGGGGGGGGCCCCCCCCGGGGAGGGGGGGGGGACCACATGACAACGGGCACCCCTGGGACCCCCTGAAATGGGGGGTGGGGGGGCACTAGGACCCCTGGGAGCCCTGAAGGGGTAGGGGGGGCACTAGGACCCTTGGGACCCCCCAGGGGGGGACATAGGGACCCTTGGGACCCCCCGAAAGCCCCCTGGGACCCCCAGTTCACCCTCCCAGTTGCCCCCGGTTCACCCCATATTCCCCTATAGAGCCCCCTGGCACCCCCAGTTTACCCCAGTTCTTCCTCCCAGTCCCACCAGTTCACCCTGTATCCTCTCATAGATGCACTGGGACCCCCAGTTCACCCCAGTTCCCCCCCCATAGAGCCCACTGGGACGCCCAGTTCCCCCCAATAGAGCCCACTGGGACACCCAGTTCACCCAATTCCCCCCCCCGAGCCTACTGGGACCCCCCCCAGACCCCCTAATTCCCCCCATATCCCCCGATAGAGCCCACTGGGACCCCCAGTTCCCCCCTATAGAGCCCACTGGGACCCCCACTTCACCCCAGTTCCCCCCCATATCGCCCCCTGGGACTCCCAGTTCACCCAATTCCCCCTCCAGAGCCTACTGGGACCCCCCCCAGCCCCCTTATTCCTCCCAGTTCACCCCCATAGAGCCCACTGGGACCCCCAGTTCCCCCGATAGAGCCCACTGGGACCCCAGTTCACCCAATTCCCCCCACAGAGCCTACTGGGACCCCCCCCAGCCCCCCTAATTCCCCCCATAGAGCCCACTGGGACCCCCAGTTCCCCCCCAGTTCCCCCGATAGAGCCCACTGGGACCCCCAGTTCCCCCCTATAGAGCCCACTGGGACCCCCAGTTCCCCCCCATATCGTCTCCTGGGACTCCCAGTTCACCCAATTCCCCCCACAGAGCCTACTGGGACCCCCCCGCAGCCCCCCTAATTCCCCCCCATAGAGCCCACTGGGACCCCCACTTCACCCCCTTGCCCCCCCAGAGCCTAATGGGACCCCCCACAAGCTCTCAGCCCCCCCAAGAGTCCCCCTGGCACCCCCAGGCCCCCCTCAATCCCCCCCAACGCCCCCTATATCCCCCCCCCCTCCCCTTAGGACCCCCAGAACCCCCTTGGCTGATATCGGGGGGGGTCAGGGCTGCTCCAGGGCCCCCTGGGGACCCTCTAATTCCTGTGTGTCCCCCCCAAACCCGGTGGCCCCCCAGATCCTGCCGGAGCTGAGCCTGCTGCAGCGCCGCATCCCCCTGAGTTTTCGGGACGCGGGGAGCGCTCCCCTGCGCAAACTCTCCGTCGACCTCATCAAGACCTACAAGCACATCAATGAGGTCAGCGGTGGGTGCCAGCACCCATGGGTGCACCCCCCCGGGGGGGTCTTGGGGGGGGGGTTTCTGGCACCCGGGGGTGCTCCAGGAGGGGTAAAGGCCCTTTATGGAGAGGTGTTTGTCACCCATGGGTGCTCTGGGAGGGGTACATCTCCCTGGGGGGGGTGTGTCTGGCACCCATGGGTGCCCCAGGAGGGTAAAGATCCTCTACAGAGAGGTGTTTGTCACCCATGGGTGCCCCAGGAGGGGTAGATGTCCCCTGGGAGGGGTGTGTTTGTCACCCATGGGTGCTCTAGGAGGGATAAAGTTTGTCTATAGAGGAGTGTTTGTCACCCATGGGTGCCCCAGGATGGGTAGATCTCCCCTGGGGGGGAGTGTTTGTCACCCATGGGTGCTCTGGGAGGGGTAGATCTCCCCTGGGAGGGGTGTGTTTGTCACCCATGGGTGCTCTGGGAGGGGGTAGATCTCCCCTGGGGGTTGTGTCTGGCACCCATGGGTGCTCTGGGAGGGGTAGATCTCCCCTGGGAGGGGTGTGTTTGTCACCCATGGGTGCTCTGGGAGGGGTAGATCTCCCCTGGGGGTTGTGTCTGGCACCCATGGGTGCTCTAGGAGGGGTAGATGTCCCCTGGGGGGGTGTGTTTGGCACCCATGGGTGCCCCAGGAGGGGTAGATGTCCCCTGGGGGAGTGTGTCTGGCACCCATGGGTGCCCCAGGAGGGGTAAAGATCCTCTACAGAGAGGTGTTTGTCACCCATGGGTGCCCCAGGAGGGTAGATGTCCCCTGGGAGGGGTGTGTTGTCACCCATGGGTGCTCTAGGAGGGATAAAGTTTGTCTATAGAGGAGTGTTTGTCACCCATGGGTGCCCCAGGATGGGTAGATCTCCCCTGGGGGGGAGTGTTTGTCACCCATGGGTGCTCTGGGAGGGGTAGATCTCCCCTGGGGGTTGTGTCTGGCACCCATGGGTGCTCTAGGAGGAGTAGATGTCCCCTGGGAGGGGTGTGTTTGTCACCCATGGGTGCTCTGGGAGGGGTAGATCTCCCCTGGGGGGGTGTGTCTGGCACCCATGGGTGCTCTGGAGGGGTAGATCTCCCCTGGGGGGGTGTCTGGCACCCGTGGGTGCTGTAGGAGAACCTCCCACGTCCCCCCAAATCCCCCCCTGCCCCCCCCACATCCCCCGTCACTGCCCCACACCCCCCCAAATCCCCCATCAGCCTCCCAAATCCCCCACCGACCCCCCACCGACCCCCCACATCCCTCCATTGACCTCCAAATCCCTCCAATGACCTCCCACAGCCCCCCACATCCCCCCCCGACCCCCCAAATCCCCCAGTGACTTCCCACATCCCCCCAAATCCCCCCACCAGCCCCCCACATCCCCCCACTGACCCCCCAAATTCCCCCAGTGACTTCCCACATCCCCCCAAATCCCCCCTGACGCCCCAAATCCCCCCACCAGCCCCCACATCCCCCCAAATCCCCCCTGACACCCCAAATCCCCCCACCAGCCCCCCACATCCCCCCACCATCCTCCCACACCCCCTCAAATCCCCCCACCAGCCTCTTACATCCCCCCAAATCCCCCCCTGGACACCCCAAATCCCCCCACCAGCCTCCCACATCCCCCCACCGACCCCCCAAATCCCCCCACCAGCCTCCCAGATCCCCCCCACCCCCCAAATCCTCCCACCAGCCTCCCACATCCCCCCACCGACCCCCCAAATGTCCCTATCAGCCTCCCATGTCCCCCAAATCCTCCCACTGACCCCCCAAATCCCCCCACCATCCTCTTACATCCCTCCAAATCCCCCCCACCGACCCCCCAAATCCCCCCCCCAGCCTCCCACATCCCCCCAAACCCCTCTACTGACCCCCCCACAGCCCCCCAAATCCCCCCTGCCCCTCCAAATCTCCTCCCACCTACCCAAATCCCCCCCCACCGACCCCCCCAAATCCCCCCGCCCATCTCCCACGCGTGCGTGTCCCCCCTTTTTTATGCCCCCCACCCCCTCCCCCAGGTTTATTACGCCAAGAAGAAGCGTCGGGCGCAGCAGGGGCCCCCCGAGGACGCCGGCACCAAGAAGGAGCGACGCCTCTGCAACGAGGGCTACGACGACGACAACCACGACTACATCGTCCGCAGCGGCGAGCGCTGGCTGGATCGCTACGAGATCGACTCCCTCATCGGCAAGGGCTCCTTCGGCCAGGTCGGGGGGGTCCCTGGGGGTCCCCAAATTGTCAGTGGGGTGTCCCCGCTCCACCCTCATCCTCCGTTTCCCTTCAGGTTCATCCCTGGGGTCTCCCAGAGCATCACTGGGGTCCCCAGAGCATCTTTGGGGGTCCCTACAGCATCCCTGGGGTCCCTCTGAAAGTCCTGGGGTCCCCTCGGAATCCCCAGACTGTCACTGGGGTGTTCCCCCTGCACCCCCATAATCCATTTTCCTTTAGATCCCTCCCTGGGGTCTCCCAGAGCATTCCTGGGGTCCCCAGAGCATCCCTGGGGTGCCTCTGAAAGTCCTGGGGTCCCCCTGACAGTCTTGGGGTCCCCAAACTGTCACTGGGGTGTCCCCGCTCCACCCCCATCCTCCGTTTCCATTCAGGTTCATCCCTGGGGTCTCCCAGAGCATCACTGGGGTCCCCAGAGTATCTTTGGGGGTCCCTACAGCATCCCTGGGGTCCCTCTGAAAGTCCTGGGGTCCCCTCGGGGTCCCCAAACTGTCACCAGGGTGTCCCCCCTGCACCCCCATCCTTCATTTCCCTTCAGGTTCCTCCCTGAGGTCTCTGCAGCATTTTTGGGGTCACCTAAGAGCATCCCTGGGGTCCCCAGAGCATCCTTGGGGTCTCTTTGACAGTTCTGGGGTCCCTCTGACAGTTCTGGGGTCCTCTTGGAGTCCCCAAACTGTCACTGGGGTGTTCCCCCTGCACCCCCATAATCCATTTTCCTTTAGATCCCTCCCTGGGGTCTCCCAGAGCATTCCTGGGGTCCCCAGAGCATCCCTGGGGTGCCTCTGAAAGTCCTGGGGTCCCCCTGACAGTCTTGGGGTCCCCTTGGGGTCCCCAAACTGTCACTGGGGTGTCCCCGCTCCACCCCCATCCTCCGTTTCCCTTCAGGTTCATCCCTGGGGTCCCCAGAGCATCCTTGGGGTTCCCCACAGCATCCCTGGGGTCCTCCTGAAAGTCCTGGGGTCCCCTCGGGGTCCCCAAACTGTCACTGGGGTGTCCCCGCTGCACCCCCATACTCCATTTTCCTTTAGATCCATCCCTGGGGTCTCCACAGCATTGTTGGGGTCTCCCGGAGCATCGTTGGGGTCCCTCTGAAAGCCCTGGGGTTCCCTGAGAGTCTTGGGGTCCCCTCGGGGATGTTCCTCCTGCACCCCCAGTCCTCCATTTCCCTCCAGGTTTATCCCTGGGGTGCCCCTGCCATTCTTGGGGTCTCACCCCATTCTTGGGGTCCCCCCAACACCTTTGGGGTGCCCCTGCAAGTCTTGGGGTCCCCCATATCCCTCCCAAATCACCCCAGATTCACCAGGGCGTCCACCCTGCACCCTCCATGTCCCACCAGGTTTCTTCCTGGGGTCCCTGCACCCTCTTGGGGACCCCCCCCCCATTCTTGGGGTCCCCCCAACACCTTTGGGGTGCCCGTGCAAGTCTTGGGGTCCCCCATATCCCTCCCAAATCACCTGCGGGGTCCCCAGATTCACCACGGCGTCCCCCCTGCGCCCCCCATCTCCCTCCAGGTTCCTCCCTGGGGTCCCTGCACCCTCTTGGGACCCCCCCCCCCATTCTTGGGGTCCCCCCAACCCTTTTGGGGTGCCCATGCAGGTCTTGGGGTCCCCCATATCCCTCCCAAATCACCCCAGATTCACCAGAGCGTCCCCCCTGCACCCCCCATTTCCCTCCAGGTTCCTCCTTGTGGTCCCTGCACCCTCTTGGGACCCCCCCCCCCCCATTCTTGGGGTCCCCCCAACCCTTTTGGGGTGCCCATGCAAGTCTTGGGGTGCCCCTGGGATCCCCCATATCCCTCCCAAATCACCCCAGATTCACCACGGCGTGCACCCTGCACCCCCCATCTCCCTCCAGGTTCCTCCCTGGGGGTCCCTGCACCCTCTTGGGACCCCCCTCCATTCTTGGGGTCCCCCCAACACCTTTGGGGTGCCCCTGCAAGTCTTGGGGTCCCCCATATCCCTCCCAAATCACCCCGGATTCACCAGGGCGTCCCCCCTGCACCCCCCATCTCCCTCCAGGTTCCTCCCTGGGGTCCCTGCACCCTCTTGGGACCCCCCCCTCCATTTTCGGGGTGTCCCCCCCAGTTTTGGGGTGCCCCTGCTCCCCCAACCCACGTGCCCCGTCCCCCCCCCGCAGGTGGTGAAGGCCTACGACCACCAGGCGCAGGAGTGGGTGGCCATTAAAATCATCAAGAACAAGAAAGCGTTTCTGAACCAGGCGCAGATCGAGCTGCGGCTGCTGCAGCTGATGAACCAGCACCACACCGAGATGAAGTATTACATCGGTCAGTGGGGCGCGCGGGGGCTCGCTTGGGCTCGCTTGGGGGGTACATGTGGGGGGCACACCTGGGCATGCTGGGGCTCGCTTGGGGGGCTCGCTTGGGGGTATGCTGGGGCTCGCTTGGGGGGCTCGCTTGGGCTCACTTGGGGGGCACACTTGGGCTCGCTTGGGGGGCACACTTGGGCTCGCTTGTGGGGGCACACTTGGGCTCACTTGGGGGTATGCTGGGGCTCACTTGGGGGGCTCACTTGAGCTCGCTTGGGGGGCTTGCTTGGGCTCACTTGGGGGGCACACTTGGGCTCGCTTGGGGGGCACACTTGGGCTCGCTTGGGGGGCTTGCTTGGGCTCACTTGGGGGACACACTTGGGCTCACTTGTGGGGCACACTTGGGCTCACTTAGGGGGCATACATGGGGGGCTCGCTTGGGGGGCACACTTGGGCTCACTTGGGGGTATGCTGGGGCTCGCTTGGGGGACTCGCTTGGGCTCGCTTGGGGGGCACACTTGGGGGGCTCACTTGGGGGTATGCTGGGGCTCACTTGGGGGGCTCACTTGGGCTCACTTGGGGGCATACGTGAGGGGCTCGCTTGGGGGGCTTGCTTGGGCTCGCTTGGGGGACACACTTGGGCTCACTTAGGGGGCATACATGGGGGGCTCGCTTGGGGAACACACTTGGGGGCTCACTTGGGGGTATGCTGGGGCTCACTTGGGGGGCTCGCTTGGGCTCACTTGGGGGGCACACTTGGGCTCACTTAGGGGGCATATGTGGGGGGCTCGCTTGGGGAACATGCTTGGGGGCACGCTTGGGGGGCACGCTTCAGCTCGCTTGGGGGTCACACACGGGGGGCACACTGAGGCACATGTTGGGGGCACGCTTGGGGGGCTCGCTTGGGGTTGCTTGGGGAAGTCGCTTGGGCTCGCTTGTGGGGCACATGGGGGCATGCTTGGGGGGCTCGCTTGGGGGACACACTTGGGCACACTTGGGGGGCACGCGTGGGGGGCTCCACCCCCCCAGCCCCTATCTCTGGGGCAGGACACCATCCCCATCTCCCCCCACGGAGGGACCCTGAGGCCAACCCCTGCCCCCTAAGCACCCCCACCCCCCCGAGCACCCCCCTTTCCCCTCAGCACCCCCCCTCACCGCCCCCCATTTTCCCCCCCCCGCCCCTGCAGTGCACCTGAAGCGCCACTTCATGTTCCGCAACCACCTCTGCCTGGCCTTCGAGCTCCTCTCCTACAACCTCTACGACCTCCTGCGCAACACCAACTTCCGCGGCGTCTCCCTCAACCTCACCCGCAAGTTCGCCCAGCAGCTCTGCGCCGCCCTCCTCTTCCTCGCCACCCCCGAGCTCAGCATCATCCACTGCGACCTCAAACCCGAGAACATCCTCCTCTGCAACCCCAAACGTTCCGCCGTCAAAATCGTCGATTTTGGCAGCTCCTGTCAGCTCGGACAGAGGGTGAGGTGCCCGCGGAGGACGCGCCCGCTCCCGTTGGCTCCGCCTCCTGGCCCCCGGAGGCCCCGCCCCCCGGGATGCTGAGTCCTTCCTTGGGTGCCTGTAGGGCTGTGGAGCACTAAGCCCCACCCCTGGAGGAACAAGCCCCGCCCACATGCCATGAGGACACGCCCCTTGCCTTGACTCCACCCACTGGGCCCGTAAGCCCCGCCCCCAGGATGCTGAGTCCTTCCTTGGGTGCCTGTAGGGCTATGGAGCAGTAAGCCCCACCCCCTGGCACGATAAGCCCCGCCCACATGCCACAAGGACATGCCCCCTTGATTTGGCTCCGCCCCCTGGGCCCATAAGCCCCACCCCCCAGAGGCCGAGTCCTTCCTTGGGTGCCTTTAGGGCTGTGGAGCACCAAGCCCCTCCCCCTGGCGCGATAAGCCCCGCCCACATGTCACAAGGACACGCCCCTTGCCTTGACTCCACGCACTGGGCCCGTAAGCCCCGCCCCCAGGATGCTGAGTCCTTCCTCGGGTGCCTTTAGGGCTGTGGAGCAGTAAGCCCCGCCCCCTGGCGCGATAAGCCCCGCCCACATGTCACAAGGACACACCCCTTGCCTTGGCTCCACCCCCTTGGTCCATAAGCCCCTCCCCCCCGGCTGTAAGAACACACCCCTTGCCAAGAAGACCCGCCTACAGTTGGGTCTATTAGGGCTGTGGAGCACTAAGCCCCGCCCCCTGGCGCGATAAGCCCCGCCCACATGCCATAAGGACACGCCCCTTGCCTTGACTCCACCCTCTGGGCCCATAAGCCCCGCCCCCAGGATGCTGAGTCTTTCCTTGGGTGCCTTTAGGGCTGTGGAGCAGTAAGCCCCGCCCCCTGGCGCGATAAGCCCCGCCCACATGTCACAAGGACACGCCCCTTGCCTTGGCTCCACCCCTTTGGCCCATAAGCCCCGCCCCCGGCTGTAAGAACACACCCCTTGCCAAGAAGACCCGCCTACAGTTGGGTCTATTAGGGCTGTGGAGCACTAAGCCCCGCCCCCTGGCGCTATAAGCCCCGCCCACATGCCATAAGGACACGCCCCTTGCCTTGACTCCACCCACTTGGCCCATAAGCCCCGCCCCCAGGATGCTGAGTCCTTCCTCGGGTGCCTTTAGGGCTGTGGAGCAGTAAGCCCCGCCCCCTGGCGCGATAAGCCCCGCCCACATGTCACAAGGACACGCCCCTTGCCTTGGCTCCACCCCCTTGGCCCATAAGCCCCTCCCCCCCCGGCTGTAAGGACACGCCCCTTGCCAGGAAGACCCGCCTACAGTTGGGTCTCTTAGGGCTGTGGAGCAGTAAGCCCCCCCCCCGGCGCAATAAGCCCCGCCCACATGTCGTAAGGACACGCCCTCTTGATTAGGCTCCACCCCCTTGGCCCATAAGCCCCACCCCCTGGACACAGAGTCCAGCCCCTAGGAGCCATGATGCACCAATCCCGCCCCCCCATAAGCCCCGCCCCTACACAAAGACACGCCCCCTAAATCCCTAAGCCCCGCCCCCGGTATGAAGCCACACCCCCTGCTTTGGCCCCGCCCCCAGCCTGCAGCAGACACCACCACCCCCATTTGAGACGGGGTGTTTTAAGCCCCGCCCCCTTGTGTCAAGCCCCGCCCCCTGCGCTCTAGCCACCCCCCTTGGGCGGTAACCCCGCCCCTTTTTAAAGACACACACACACACAACCCCCCTGCCGTCACCTGGGGGGGGGGCTCTCCCGCCTCCCCCTCGTGGCCCCGCCCCCCCGGCTTGGCCCCGCCCCCTCCCCCGCTGACGCCCCGCCCCTCTCTCTCCCCAGATCTACCAGTACATCCAGAGCCGCTTCTACCGCTCCCCCGAGGTGCTGCTGGGGCTGCCCTACGACCTGGCCATCGACATGTGGTCCCTGGGCTGCATCCTGGTGGAGATGCACACGGGCGAGCCCCTCTTCAGCGGTGCTAATGAGGTGGGCGGGGCTTGGGGAGGGTGGGCGGGGCCTGCTGGGAGATGAGGCAGGGCCATGGGGGGGGAAGGCAGGGGTTAAGGTGAGGTCAGAGCTGGGGGAGGTGTAAATTGAGGAGTGTGTCTTTAAGGGGTGGCACTGGGGTGGGCGGGGCTTGGGGAGGGGGCGTGGCCTGTTGGGGGAGGGGGCGTGGCCTGGGGTGAGGGCGGGGCTTGGGGGGGTCGGAGCTGGGGGAGGTGCGAATTGAGGAGTGTCCCTTTAAGGGGTGGCACTGGGGTGGGCGGGGTTTAAGGAGGGGGTGTGGCCTGTTGAGGTGGGCGGGGTCTCCTGGGAAAAGGGGCGGGGCCAGACCTGGAGGGGGGTGCACCCTGGAAGCGTCGAGGCGGGGGGAGGGGGGTGGCTTTGGTGCCATAGGTAGGGTGAGTCCCCAGGGACATCCCTGGGTGGCCTCGGGGAGCCTGGGGACACCCCTGAGAGGGTCAAAGTGGCCTTGGGGACATTGTGACAAGGCTGGGGTGGCCTTGGGGACATCAGGGATGTCCTGGGCAGGGCCAAGGTGGCCATGGGGACATTGGGGATGTCCTGGGCAGGGCCGAGGTGGCCTTGGGGACATCAGGGATGTCCTGGATAGGGCCACGGTGGCCTTGGGGACATTGGGGACATTGTGACAAGGCCAAGGTGGCCTAGCTGACATCAGGGATGTCCTGGGCAGGGCTGAGGTGGTCCTGGGGACATCAAGGATGTCCTGGGCAGGGCCGAGGTGGCCTTGGGGACATCGTGACAATGCCGAGGTGGCCTTGGGGACATCAAGGATGTCCTGGCAGGGCCGAGGTGGCCTTGGGGTCCTTGGGGACATTGTGACAAGACTGAGCTGGCGTTGGGGACATCAGGGATGTCCTGGGCAGGGCCAAGGTGGCCTTGGGGACCTTGGGGACATTGTGACAAGACCGAGGTGGCCTTGGGGACCTTGGGGACATCATGACAAGACCGAGGTGGCCTTGGGGACATCCGTGTCCTTGACCCATGTTGGAGGACCACCATGCTGGTGGCCTCGAGGTTGCCACATCCCCTTTTCCCAGGAAGTTGGGTGGCCTTGGGGATACCATGGACGTCACCGGGGGGGTGGAGGGTGGCCTTGGGGACCCCGGTGGCCTTGGGGACAGCGGTGACGTCCCCCCCGGTCCCCAGGCCGACCAGATGAACCGGATCGTGGAGGTGCTGGGGCTGCCCCCCCCCCACATGCTGGACCAGGCCCCCAAAGCCCGGAAGTACTTTGAGAAGCTGCCAGAAGGGGGGTGGGCCCTCAAGAGGAACAAGGAGAGCAAGAAGGTGAGCGGGACCCTCCCAGTATGGACCAGTAAGAGTTTCGGGACCTCCCAGTATGGCCCAGTGGATCTTCAGAACCTCCCAAGCTCCACTCAGTTGGTTCTTGGTGCCTCAAGGATGTTCCAATGGCTCTGAATTGTATCCCAGTATGACCCAGTAGCCCTTTAGGACCTCCCAGTATGCACCAGTATGAACCAGTAGGCCTTTAGGGCCTCCCAGTATGGCCCAGTAGCCCTCAGGACCTCCCAGTACAGCCCAGTAGATCTCCAGAACCTCCCAAGCTCCACTCAGTTGGTTCTTGGTGCCTCAAGGATGTTCCAATGGCTCCGAATTGTATCCCGGTATGACCCAGTAACCCTTTAGGACCTCCCAGTATGCACCACTATGAACCAGTAGGTCTTTAGGGCCTCCCAGTATGGCCCAGTAGCCCTCAGGACCTCCCAGTAGAGTCCAGTAGATCTCCAGAACCTTCCAAGCTCCACTCAGTTGGTTCTTGGTGCCTCAAGGATGTTCCAATGGCTCTGATTTGTATCCCAGTGCCTCCCAGTATGGCCCAGTAACCTTTTAGGACCTCCCAGTATGGCCCAGTAGTCCTTTAGGACCTCCCAGTATGGCCCAGTAGCCCTCAGGATCTCCCAGTATGGCCCAGTAGATCTTCAGAACCTCCCAAGCTCCGCTCAGTCGCTTCTTGGTGCCTCAAGGATGTTCCAATGGCTCTGATTTGTATCCCAGTGCCTCCCAGTATGGCCCAGTAACCTTTTAGGACCTCCCAGTATGGCCCAGTAGCTCTCAGGACCTCCCAGTATGGCCCAGTGGATCTTCAGAACCTCCCAAGCTCCACTCAGTTGGTTCTTGGTGCCTCCCAGGATGTCCCAGTGTATCCCAGTCCCTCCCAGTATGGCCCTGTTGCCTTTCAGGGCCTCCCAGTATAGCCCAGTATCCCATCAGGGCCTCCAAGGCCCCCCCAGACCCCTTTCCCTTACCTGGGAACCCCCAAACCCCTCCGATTTCCCCCCAAACTCCTCAGATCTCCCCTCAAGGACCCCCCCAAACCCTCAGTTTCCCCTCAGGGACCCCCAAAACTTCCTGTCCTTCTCCTGGGGACCCCCAAATCCTTCAGTTCTCCCCCCAAACCCCTCAGATACCCCCCAAGAACCCCCCCAACCCATCAGATCCCCCCAAGGACCCCCCAACCCCTCAGATCTATCCCCAAACTCCTCATATCTCCCCCCCAGGGCCCCCCCCAAACCATCAGATCCCCCCAAGGATCCCCAAATCCCTCAGATCTGTCCCCAAACCATCAGATCCCCCCCCAAGGACCCACCAAACCCCTCAGAGCTCCCCCAAGGACCCCCAAACCCCTCAGATTTCCCCCCAAGCCCCCCCCCCAACTATCCGATCTCCCCAAGGACCCCCAAATCCCTCAGGTCTCCCCCCAAACCCATCAGATTCCGCCGAAGGACCCCCAAACCCCTCAGATTTCCCCCCAAATCCATCATATCTCCCCCAAGGACCCCCAAACCCCTCAGATACCCCCCAAGAACCCCCCCAAACCATCAGATCCCCCCAAGGACCCACCAAACCCCTCAGATTTCCCCCCAAGCCCCCCACAACCATCTGATCTCCCCCAAGGACCCCCCAACCCCTCAGATATGCCCCCAAACTCCTCATATCTCCCCCGAGGGCCCCCCCAAACCATCAGATCTCCCCAAGGACCCCCCCAAACCATCAGATCCCCCCAAGGACCCCCAAATCCCTCAGATACCCCCCCAAGAACCCCCCCAACCCATCAGATCCCCCCAAGGACCCCCAAACCCCTCAGATCTATCCCCAAACTCTTCACATCTCCCCCCCAGGGCCCCCCCCAAACCATCAGATCTCCCCAAGGATCCCCAAATCCCTCAGATACCCCCCAAGAACCCCCCCCCCAACCCATCAGATCTGCCCCCAAGGACCCACCAAACCCCTCAGATCTCCCCCAAGGACCCCCCCCAAACCATCAGATCCCCCCTCCAAGAACCTCCCCCCACCCCACCCCGCCTCTGTCCCCTCCCAGGAGTACAAGGTGCCGGGGACGCGCCGACTCCACGAGGTGCTGGGGGTGGAGAGCGGTGGCCCGGGTGGCCGCCGGGCGGGGGAACAGGGCCACGCGCCCTCCGACTACCTGAAGTTCAAGGACTTGGTGTTACGGATGTTGGACTACGAACCCCGAAGTCGCATCACCCCCTTTTACGCTCTCCAACACAACTTCTTCAAGAAAACCAACGATGAAGGTACCAACACCAGCAACAGCACCTCCACCAGCCCGGCCATGGAGCACAGCCACAGCACCAGCACCACCAGCTCCATCTCCAGCTCGGGTAGGGACCCCAAAACCACCCCCCTGGGCTTTGGGGTGCTGGGATGTGACAGGGGTTGGACTTCTGGGGCAGCGTGGGGCCCCAAAACGTGGCTGTTGGGTTGGGTTGTGTCCCAGAGCCATCGTTGTCCCACCAGAAGCTCAATGTCCTGCTGGATGGTGGCTCCCAAGGCCTCCACAAGCTCTTGGTCATCTCCCATCTCCATCCCTGTCCCACCAGGCTCCATGTTCTCTGGGGTTTCATCTTCTCAGGTCATCGTGGTGCCCCAAAACGTGGCCATGGGGTTGGGTCGCGACCCCGATCCATCGTTGTCCCACCAGGCTCCATGTCCTGCTGGATGGTGGCTCCCAAGGCCACCACAAGCTCTTGGTCCTCTCCATCTCCATCCCTGTCCCATTGGGCTCCATGTTCTCTGCGGTTCCATCTTCTCAGCTCATCGTAGGGCCCCAAAACGTGGCCATGGGGTTGGGTCGTGTCCCTGATCCATCCTTGTCCCACCAGGCTCCGTGTCCTGCTGGATGGTGGCTCCCAAGGCCACCACATGGTCTTGGTCATCTCCCATTTCCATCCCTGTCCCACCAGGCTCCATGTTCTCTGCGGTTCCATCTCCTCAGGTCATCATGGTGCCCCAAAACGTGGCCATGGGCCTCAATCCTCTCCCAGATCTGTCATTGTCCCACCAGGCTCATGTCCTGCTGGATGGTGGCTCCCAAGGCCACCACATGGTCTTGGTCATCTCCCATCTCCATCCCTGTCCCACCAGGCTCCATGTTCTCTGGGGTTTCATCTTCTCAGGTCATCGTGGTGCCCCAAAACGTGGCCATGGGGTTGGGTCGTGACCCCGATCCATTGTTGTCCCACCAGGCTCCATGTCCTGCTGGATTGTGGCTCCCAAGTCCACCACAAGCTCTTGGTCATCTCCCATTTCCATCCATGTTCCACCATGATCCATGTTCTTTGGGGTTTCATCTTCTCAGGTCATCGTGCTGCCCCAAAACATGGTTTGGTTTTGTCCCATGTCCATCCTCGTCCCACCAGGCTCCATGTCCCACTTGACGGTGGCTCCCAAGTCCACCACAAGCTCTTGGTCATCTCCCATCTCCATCCCTGTCCCACCAGGCTCCATGTTCTTTGGGGTTTCATCTTCTCAGCTCATCGTGGTGCCCCGAAATGTGGCCGTTGGGTTGGGTTGTGTCCCAGATCTGTCATTGTTCCACCAGGCTCCATGTCCTGCTCAATGGTGGCTCCCATGTCCACCACAAGCTCTTGGTCTCCCATCTCCATCCCTGTCCCATTGGGCTCCATGTTCTTTGGGGTTCCATCTTCTCAGCTCATTGTGGTGCCCCAAAACGTGGCCGTTGGGTTGGGTCGTGTCCCTGATCCATCCTTGTCCCACCAGGCTCCGTGTCCCAGTGTCTGGTGGCTCCCAAACCACCCCCACCCCCAGTCCTGTCCCCTCCCCATCCCTCCAATCTCCTCCTCCTCCTGGGTGACATCTCCTGGGTGCCCCAAGTCCCCCCTTAGGGACCTCCCCGTCGCAGGCCACCACCTCTGATGCCCCCGTTGTCCCCCCTCAGGTGGCTCCAGCGGCTCCTCCAACGACAACCGCAGCTACCGCTACAGCAACCGCTACTACGGGAGCGCGGCCCCCCCCCACGCCGACTACGAGATGCAGAGCCCCCAGGTACCGCCCCTGGCACCCATGGGTGCCACCCCCCTCTGGGGACAACCCCGGCCAGGGCAGGTGGGAGACGCGGCCCTTGGAGACATCTTGGTTCCATGGGTGGGAGATGTGGATGGAGGTTGGGGACTCCCGGGATCCCTCTGGTGGCACCGGGAGGGTGACGTGGACCTTGGGGACACTTGGGATCCCTCAGGTGACACCGGGAGGGTGACACGGACCTTGGGGACTCTTGGGACCCTTCTGGTGACACCAGGAGGGTGACATGGACCTTGGGGACACTTGGGATCCCTCAGGTGACACCGGGAGGGTGACATGGACCTTGGGGACCCCCAGGATTCCTCTGGTGGCACCGGGAGGGTGACATGGACCTTGGGGACACTTGGGATCCCTCAGGTGACACCGGGAGGGTGACATGGACCTTGGGGACACTTGGGATCCCTCAGGTGACACCGGGAGGGTGACATGGACCTTGGGGACCCTTGGCACTCTTCTAGTGACACTGGGAGGGTGACATGGACCTTGGGGACCCTCGGGATTCCTCTGGTGGCACCAGGAGGGTGACGTGGACCTTGGGGACACTGGAGTCCATGAGGTTGCGTTGGCCATGAGATGGGGAGCCTGGGGACACCAACGCCTTGTGCCACCTACCCAGGGCACCTTGGGGACACCGTAGCCACGAGATGGGGACCTCGAGGACCTCATGGCCATAAGTTGGGGACCTTGGGGACCCCATGGCTGTGTGTCACCCAGCCAAGACACCCTGGGGACACTATGGCCACCAAGTGGGGACCTTGAGGACCTCATGGCCATAAGTTGGGGAACTTGGGGACACCATGGTGATGAGGTGAGGACCTTGGGGACACCATGACCATGACGTGGGGATCTTGGGGACCCCCTGATGATGACATGGGGACCTTGGGGACCCCATGACCACCAGGTGGGCACCTTGAGGACCTCGTGGCCATAAGTTGGGGACCCCATAACCATGTGTCACCCCCCCAGAACATCTTGGGGACACCCTGATGATGACGTGGGGACTTTGGGGACCTCATGACCATGACCTGGAGACTTTGGGGACCCCATAACCACGTGCCACCCACCCCGAGAACATCTTGGGGACCCCATAACCATGACGTGAGGACCTTGGGGACCCCATAGCCATGTGCCACCCCCCCAAAACATCTTGGGGACCCCCTGACGATGACGTGGGGACCTTGGGGACCTTATGACCATGACCTGAAGACTTTGGCCACCCCATAACCCATGATGTGGGGACCTTGGGGACCCCATAACCACGTGCCACCCCCCAGTACATCTTGGGGACCCCATAACCATGTGCCACTCCCCCAAAACATCTTGGGGACCCCCTGACGATGACGTGGGGACCTTGAGGACCTCGTGACCATGACCTGGAGACTTTGGGGACCCCATAACCACGTGCCACCTCCCCCCTCTCCCCGAACATCTTGGGCACCCCATAACCACGACGTGAGGACCTTGGGGTCCCCATAACCATGTGCCACCCCCCCAGAACATCTTGGGGACACCCTGATGATGACATGGGGACTTTGGGGACCTCATGACCATGACCTGGAGACTTTGGCCACCCCATAACCACAATGTGGGGACCCTGGGGACCCCATAACCATGATGTGGGGACCTTGGGGACTCCATAACCACCTTCCACCCCCCCAGAACATTTTGAGGACCCCATAACCACGTGCCACCCCCCCAAAACATCTTGGGGACACACTGATGTTGACATGGGGACCGTGGGGATCTCATGACCATGACTTGGAGACTTTGGACACCCCATAACCACGTGTCACCCCCCCCCCCCCCCAAACATTTTGGGGACCCCATAACCACGACATGAGGACCTTGGGGACCCCATAACCATGTGCCACCCCCCCAGAACCTCTCGGGGACCCCATAACCATGACCTGGGGACCTTGGGGACCCCATAACCATGTGCCACCCCCCCAGAACATCTTGGGGACCCCCTGACGATGACGTGGGGACCTTGGGGACCTCATGACCATGACGTGGAGACTTTGGACACCCCATAACCACGTGTCACCCCCCCCCAAACATTTTGGGGACCCCATAACCACGACGTGAGGACCTTGGGGTCCCCATAACCATGTGCCACCCTCCCAAACATCTTGGGGACCCCCTGATGATGACGTGGGGACCTTGAGGACCTCGTGACCATGACCTGGAGACCTTGGGGACCCCATAACCACGTGCCACCTCCCCAAAACATCTTGGGGACCCCATAACCATGACATGGGGACCTCGGGGACCCCATGGCCACGTGTCACCCCCCCAGAACATCTTGGGGACCCCCTGACTATGACGTGGGGACCTTGGGGACCTCGTGACCATGACCTGGAGACTTTGGGGACCCCATAACCCATGACGTGGGGACCTTGGGGGCCCCATAACCACCTTCCACCCCCCCAGAACATCTTGGGCACCCCATAACCACGACGTGGGGACCTTGGGGACACCGTGACCCCCCCCCAAATCTAACACCCCCCCCTTTCTCTCTCTCTCTGTCCCCCCAGGCCCCCCCAACGCAGCCGCCCCGACCTTGGCCCGGGGGGGACCCGGCCGCCCCCGCCACCGTCAGCGACGCCTTCGCTCCCTTGGGACCCCCCAAACCCCCCCCAATTTTGCCAGGAGGAGGAGCAGGAGGAGGGGGGGGCGCCCCCCCCTCTTCTTTCCCACGGCCCCCCCCAGCCCCCCACCCCCCCCATCACCACCACCACCACCAGCACCACCAGCACCACCAGCACCACCAGCACCACCCGCCACCACCAGCCCCCCAACTTCCCGGGGGGGTCCCCTTAAGCGAGCGGATGGATTTGGGGGGACCCCCCCCTCCTCCCCCTCTACTACCGCCCCCCCCTCCTCCTCCTCCTCCTCCTCCACCGCCCCCCCCGCCTCCTCGTCACCACCCGGACTGTCACCCCTTTGTCCCCCCAATTTTCCGGACTCGAGGGGGGGTCACCGGAGGCGGGGGGGGGGGGCGGCACAATCGGGGGGGCGGCAGGAGGTGGCGGGGGGGGGACGACGACAGCGAGCGCCACCACGATGTCATCGACGGCGGGAGGAGGAGGCGGGGGGGGGGGGGGCCACGACACCCCCCCACCCCCCGTACGGGGGCCCCCATTTACGGGGACGCCCCGATCACGAGGACTCGGCCATTTTGGGGGGGGGGGGCGTCCCCCAAAGTACGGCCGCCAGCTCTTGACACAACCCCCCCCCCCCCCCCCCCGCACCCCGTGGCTCCCCCCAGCCCCCCCCGGCGGTGTGTGTCCCCCCCCCGCGGCGCTTTATTATTATTATTATTGTTATTATTAATTATTATTAATTATTATTGGGGGGGGCGGGTAGGAATTGGGGTAAGGGGGGGGGGAAATGGCTGAAAATCGGGGGGGGGGGGGCACCCACCCTTTTTTAGGGGGGTGTTACCTCTTGAGGGGGGGGGCGCTGCCACCTCCGGGGGGGGGCACCCAGACATTGAGGGGGGGGGGTTCTGCCTTTTGGGGGGGGGGGGGGGGCACCCATCCCTTTGAGGGAGCACCCAGTGATTGGGGGGGGGGGGGGAGCACCCACCCATTTTGGGGGGGGCTGCGACCTCCGAGGGGGGGCACCCACCTCTTTTAGGGGCACCCGCCCGTTTTGGGGGAGCGCACCCACAATTTAGGGGGGCCCCCCCACCCCCTTTACCCTTGGGGGGGGGTTCTCAGCGTTCCCCCCCCCCCCCCCCCCTTAGCTCTATGTGGTAGCACCCATGGGTGGGGGTGCCCCCCCCCCCCGGTCTGTTTTTAATTCATTGTACCAAAGATGGTGCCCCCCCCCCCCCGTGCCCCCCCCCAAGGGTGCTGCCCCCCCCCCAAGGCCACCCATGGGTGCTGCCCCTCCCCCCTCACACCCAAGGGCCACCCATGGGTGCTGCCCCCCCCCCCCCCTCACGGGGGGGAGGGGGCGTGTCCCCAGGGGGGGGCGGTGAATAAACTGGTGACAGCAGCACCCGTGGGGTCCCCTCACTGCTCCGGCCATGGGGGGGGGGGCTATAGGGGCTGATCTATAGGGTATGGGGGGGTGTAGGGGCTGGGGGGATCTATAGGGTGTAGGGGATGGGGGGTCTATAGGGTATAGAGGGGTGTAGGGGCTGGGGGGGGTCTATAGGGTATAGAGGGGTGTAGGGACTGGGGGGATCTATAGGGTGGTGTAGGGACTGGGGGATCTATAGGGTATAGAGGGGTGTGTAGGGACTGGGGGGGGTCTATAGGGTGTAGGGACTGGGGGATCTATAGGGTATAGAGGGGTGTGTAGGGACTGGGGGGATCTATAGGGTGTAGGGGCTGGGGGGATCTATAGGGTGTAGGGGATGGGCAGGGTCTATAGGGTATAGAGGGGTGTAGGGAATGGGGGGGGTCTATAGGGTGTAGGGTGTAGGGAGTGGGGGGATCTCTAGGGTGTAGGGGCTGGGGGGTCTATAGAGTATAGAGGGGTGTGTAGGGACTGGGGGGATCTATAGGGTGTAGGGGCTGGGGGGATCTATAGGGTGTAGGGGATGGGCGGGGTCTATAGGGTGTAGGGTGGTGTAGGGACTGGGGGGATCTATAGGGTGTAGGAGCTGGGCGGTCTATAGGGTGTAGGGGCTGGGGGGTCTATAGGGTATAGAGGGGTGTAGGGGCTGGGGGGATCTATAGGGTGGTGTAGGGACTGGGGGGGGTCTATAGGGTGTAGTGACTGGGGGGATCTATAGGGTATAGGGGTGTGTAGGGACTGGGGGGATCTATAGGGTGTAGGGGCTGGGCGGTCTATAGGGTGTAGGGGCTGGGGGGATCTATAGGGTATAGAGGGGTGTGTAGGGACTGGGGGGATCTATAGGGTGTAGGGGCTGGGGGGATCTATAGGGTGTAGGGGATGGGCGGGGTCTATAGGGTGTAGGGGAGTGTAGGGACTGGGGGGATCTATAGGGTGTAGGGGCTGGGCGGTCTATAGGGTGTAGAGGGGTGTAGGGGCTGGGGGGATCTATAGGGTATAGAGGGGTGTGTAGGGGCTGGGGGGATCTATAGGGTGGTGTAGGGAGTGGGGGGATCTCTAGTGTGTAGGGGCTGGGGGGTCTATAGGGTATAGAGGGGTGTAGGGACTGGGGGATCTATAGGGTGTAGAGGGGTGTAGGGGCTGGGGGGATCTATAGGGTATAGGGGTGTGTAGGGACTGGGGGGATCTGTAGGGTGTAGGGGCTGGGGGGATCTATAGGGTATGGGGGGTATGGGGACTGGGAGGGTTTATATGGTATAGAGGGGTATAGGGACTGGGGGGATCCATAGGGTATAGGGGTCATAGAGACTGGGGGATCTATAGGGTATTGGGGGGGTTATATGATATAGGGGGTATAGGGATCAGGGAGAATCTATAGGGTATAGGGGGTATAGGGACCGGGGGGCTGTCTCTAGGGGGTATAGGGACTGGGGGGATCTTTAGGGTATAGGGGGGTATAGGGACAGGGGGGCCTCTATAGGGTGTAGGAGAGTATAGGGATGGCAGGGTGCTCTATATATAGGGACCGGGGGGGGGGGAGCTTATAGGGTATAGGGGAGCTATAGGGACCAGGGAGGGGGTATATGGTATAGGGAGCAGGGGGGATCTATATGGTACAGATAGAGTATAGGGACTGGGGGGCGAGTGTCTCTATAGGGTATGGCACATAGGGGGGGTATTTGGGCGGGGGGCGCTATAGGGTACAGGGACCAGGGGTGCGCTGTAGGGTGTAGGGGGGGTATATGGGCTCTATAGGGTGTAGGGGAGTATAGGGATCAGGGCTGGGGGGTCTTTAGGGTATGGGGGGGGTATAGGGCTGGGAGGGACCCTATAAAGTATAAGGGAACTATAGGGACTGGGGTGTGGGTCCCTGTAGGGTATAGGGGAGCTATAGGGCCTGGGGGGTCCCTATAGGATCAGGGGAGGAGCTGTAGGGTCTAGGGGAGCTGTAGAGATGGGAGGGGGGACCCTGTAGGGTATAGAGGAGCTATAGGGATGGAGGGGTCCCTATAGGATCATGGAGAGCTGTAGGGATGGGAGGGAGACGCTATAGGGGACCTATAGGAACTGGGGGGACCCTGTGGTGGCTGGGAGAGCTATAGGGACCATGGGACTCTCTATAGGCTCAGGGGGAGCTCTGGGGGCTGGGAAGGGACATTCTATAGGATATAGAGGCCCTATAGGAACAGGGAGACCTTTTATAACATCAGGGGGAGCTATAGGGGCTAGCAGGAGGGTCCTATAGGATCGAGGGGAGCTATAGGGGCCAGAGAGACATTTTATAGGGTTGGGGAGAGCTGCAGGGACTAGAGGGGGACCCCATAGGGTATAGGGGAGCTATAGGGGAAGGGGGCGTCTATAGGGTGGGGGGGGAGCTGTATATGGGCTGGGGGAGGCTATAGGGGCTCTATAGGGATCCCAATCTATAAGGGCCCTGTGGGGCCTGGGGGAACTGTAGGGACTAGAGGGGAGGGAACAACCCTATCGGGTATAAGGAAGCTATAGGGGGTGGGGGGGAGGGCTATAGGAATGGGGGGACCTGCAGGGACTAGGGAGGAGCCTATAGGGGAGCTGTAGGGATGGAGGGACCCTGTATAGGATGGAGAGGACCTATAGGGACTGGGGTGACCATGTAGGGCCGGGGGGGGGGGGGCTGTAGGGACTGGGGAAGCCTCTATAGGGTCAGAGGGAGCTATAGGGATGGGGGAGAGACCCTATAGACTATAGGGGAGCTGTAGGGATGGGGGATAGAGCCTATAGGGTATAGGGGAGCTATAGGGACAGGGTGAGCCTCTGTTGGGGGGGAGCTGTAGGGATTGGGGCACACTATAGAGTCTGGGGACACTATAGAGGTTTAGGGGCACCCTATAGAGTATAAGGGAGCTCTAGGGGCCAGAGGGGTCCTATAGGGTCAAGGAAGAGCTATAGGGCCTGGGAGGACCATGTGGGCTTAGAGCTATAGGAGCTTGGGTGGAGGGGTCTGTATAGGGTGTGGGGGATCTATAGGGACTGCTGGGACCCTAAAGGGTCAGGGGGAGCCATAGGGACTGGTGAGACTCTAGAGGGTCATGGAGAGTGGTAGGGGGGCTGGGGGGACCTTATGGAGAATGGGGGTGCCCTATAAGGTGGGGGAGAGGTATAGGGGCTGGAGGAGACAGTATAGGGGCTGGAGGGGACAATATAGGGTCAAGGGGACCCATCCCTATAGGTCTGGGGGAGTATAGGGGCTGGAGGAGACCCTAGAGGTTACAGGGGAGGACCCTATAGAATAAGGGGGAGCTATAGGGGCTGGGGGACCCTATAATAGGCTCAGGGAAGCTGTAGGGACTATGTAGAGCATATAGGGCCTGGGGGAGCCATAGGGACTATGCTGACCATATAGGGGCTCGGGGGGGGGGAGCGTTTAGAGTCAGGGGAAGCTATAGGGGCTGCGGAGACCCTATAGGGTCAGCGGGATCTATAGGGGCTGGGGGGAGGACATTGACCCTATAGGGTGAGCGGGTGCTAAGGGGCTGGTATGACCCAGGGGGAGTCTATAGGGGCTGGGGGAGAGCACCCAGTGGGACCCTATAGCACCTGGGAGGGGTCCTTACAGCTCCTGGGAGGTCCCTGTAGCACCTATAGGGCCTGAGAGACTCCTTGTGGTATCTGGGGGGGGGGGGGGTGTCCCTATAGCACCCAAAGCTCTGTAGGGGCACCTGGGAGGAACCCCTATAAGGTCTAGGGGTGTCTGTGAGGTGCTGGGGGATCCCTATAGCTCCCAGGGGCCCCTATAGAGTCCAGTGTTGCCTCTATATACTTATGGGGATCCCCTATAGCTTCCCCAGGGCCCCTAAATACGCCCTGGAACCCCCTGTAGACCCTCAGAACCCCTAAATATCTTCAGAGACCCCCTATAGGGGCCCACGAGCACCTAAATACCCTCAGGGACCACCTATAGACCCCCGCCAGGGCCCATAAATACCCTCAGGGAGCTCCTATAGCCCACCCAGGGCCTATAAATAACCCATTATAGCTCCCACAGAGCCTCTAAATACCTTTAGGGACCCCCCCATAGACCCCCAGGACCCCTAAATACGCCCCTGGGACTCTCTATAGATGCCGAGGGCTCCTAAATAGATATGGGGACCCCCTATAGACCCCACAGGGCTCCTAAAATACCCCCTGGGAATCTCTGTATCCCTCCAGGGCCCCTAAATAGCCTCGGGGACCCCCTATAGAACCCCAAAGCCCCTAAGTGCCCCTTGAGAACCCCTATAGCCACCTCAGTGCTCCTAAATACCCCCTGGGATCCCCTATAGCCCCCCTCAGAGCCCTTAAATACCCCCCCTTATACCCCTATATCTCCTCAGAGCCCCTAAATACACCCCTGGGACCCCCTATAGCCCCTAAATACCCTCCTTAGACCACCTATAACCCCCCCCCAATCCCCTAAATACCCCCTGGGATCCCCTAGAGCCCTTAAATAACCCCTAGAATCCCCTATAGATCCCCCAGAGCCCCTAAATACTCCCCTATACCCCCTATAATCCTCCCCTGAGCCCCTAAATACCCCCTGGGACCCCCTGGAGACCCTAAATACCCTCAGCAACCCCCTATAGCCCTTAAAAAATCCCCAAGGATCCCCTATAGCCCCCCAGGCCCCCTAAACACCCCCCTTGAACCCCCTATAGACTCTCAGAACCCCTCAATACCCCGCTATAGCCCCCCCTGGGGCCTAAATACCCCCCCTTTAACCCCTATAGATTCTTAGAGCCCCTAAATACCCCCTACAACCCCTTATAGCCCCCCAGGCCCCCTAAACATGCCCCTTGAACCCCCTATAGACTCTCAGAGCCCCTAAATACCCCCTATAGCCCCCCCCCGGACTTTAAATACCCCACTTGAACCCCCTATAGACTCTCAGAACCCCTCAATACCCCCTATAGCCCCCCCCCCCCCGGACTCTAAACACCCCCCTTGAAGCCCCTATAGACTCTTAGAGCCCCTAAATACCCCCTACAACCCCCTATAGCCCCCCAGGCCCCCTAAATACCCCCCTTTTAACCCCTATAGACTCTCAGAACCCCTAAATACCCCCTATACCCCCCCCCCCGGGCCCTAAATACCCCCCTTTAACCCCTATAGACTCTCAGAACCCCTAAATACCCCCTATACCCCCCCAGGGTCCCTATATAGCCCCCAGGGCCCCTATAGACTCTCAGAGTCTTTTTTTGCCCCCAGGGGCAAATTTTGGGTCTTTTATTGCCCCCAGGGGGCAAATTCAGATTTATTTTACCCCTTGGGGGAAATTTTTGGTTCTTTTATTGCCCCCAGGAGTAAATTCAGGGTCTTTTATTGCCCCCAGGGGCAAATCTTGGGTCTTTTCTTGGCCCAGGGGTAAATTGAGATTTATTTTACCCCCTTGGGGCAAATTCAGGGTCTTTTATTGCCCCCCAGGGTAAATTCAGGGTCTTTTATTGCCCCCAGGGGTAAATTTTGGTCCTTTTATTGCCCCCAGGAGTAAATTCAGGGTCTTTTATTGCCCCCAGGGGCAAATTTTGGTCCTTTTATTGCCCCCCAGGGTAAATTCAGGGTCTTTTATTGCCCCCAGGGGTAAATTTTGGTCCTTTTATTGCCCCCCCAGGGTAAATTCAGGGTCTTTTATTGCCCCCAGGGGTAAATTTTGGTCCTTTTATTGCCCCCAGGGTAAATTCAGGGTCTTTTATTGCCCCCAGGGGCAAATTTTGGTCCTTTTATTGCCCCCCAGGGTAAATTCAGGGTCTTTTATTGCCCCCAGGGGTAAATTTTGGTCCTTTTATTGCCCCCAGGGTAAATTCAGGGTCTTTTATTGCCCCCAGGGGTAAATTTTGGTCCTTTTATTGCCCCCAGGGTAAATTCAGGGTCTTTTATTGCCCCCAGGGGCAAATTTTGGTCCTTTTATTGCCCCCCCAGGGTAAATTCAGGGTCTTTTATTGCCCCCAGGGGCAAATTTTGGTCCTTTTATTGCCCCCCAGGGTAAATTCAGGGTCTTTTATTGCCCCCCAGGGGCAAATTTTGGGTCTTCTATTGCCTCCAGGGGTAAATTCAGATTTATTTTACCCCTTTGGGGCAAATTCAGGGTCTTCTATTGCCCCCACGGGTAAATCCAGGCCTCACAATTACCCCCCCGGGGTAGATTCAGGCTCTTTTGTTGCCCCAGGGGCAAATTTGGGGTCTTTTATTGCCCCCTGGGGCAAATCCCGGGCTCACAATTACCCCTTGGGGCAAATTTTTGCTATTTTATTGCTCCTAGGGGCAAATTTTTGGTCTTTTTTTTTTGCCCCAGGGGCAAATTTTGGGTCTTTTATTGCCCCTAGGGGCAAATTCAGGGTCTTTATTGCCCTCAGGGGCAAATTTGGGGCAATTTATTACCCCTGGGGGCAAATTTGGGGTTGGTTTTGCCCCCCCGGGGCAGATTTTCCCTTTAACTCTGCCCCTTTTTTTACTGTTTCTACCCCTTTTCGCCTTAATCCTGCTTCTTTTTTTTGCCGTTTTTGCCCCTTTTCACCCTAAATCTTTTCACCTTAAATTTTGCCCCTTTTCACCTAAATCTGCCCCTTTTTGCTGCACCAGCAGCCCTGAGCGTACGACCCCAAAACAGCCGGATTTGAGCCCAAAATGGAGGGGGAGGCTGTGGGGACGGAGGTGACGTGTCAGTGAGTTGACCCCAAAACACAGGGATTTCAGCCCAAAATAGAGGCGGGGATGGTGCCAGGGGGTGTTTGGGTTGACCCCAAAAGTGGTGGATTAAGCCCCAAAAGACAGGGGAGGGAAATCTGAGTATTTTGGGGGCAATTTGGGTGGTTTAGGTGCAATTTGGGTATTTTGGGGGCAACTTGGTGTTTTGGAGACAATTTTGGTGATTTTGGGGCACTTGGGCATTTTGGGGCAATTTGGGTGTTTTGAGGGGTAATTGGAGTGTGTTGAGGGACAATTTGGGTGGTTTGGGGGCAATTTGGGCATTTGGGGGGCAATTTGGGTGTTGGGGGGAAATTTGAGTGTTTCGAGGGGCAATTTGGATTGTTTTGGGGCCAGTTTTGGTGGTTTTGGGGCAATTTGGCTGTTTGGGGAGGAACTAGGGTATTTGGGGGGAATTTGGGTGTCTGAGGGGCAATTTGGGGATTTGGGGGGCGATTTTGGTGATTTGGGGGCAATTTGGGCATTTTTGGGGCAATTTGGGTGTCTTGATGTGTTTTGGGGGGAAATTGGGGTATTTGGGGGGAATTTGGGTTTTTGAGGCAATTTGACCATTACAAGAGGCAATTTGGGTATTTTGGGGGCAATTTGGGTATTTTGAGGGACAATTTGAGTGTTTTGGGGGTCATGAGGGGCAATTCGGGTATTTGGGGGCAATTTTAGTGATTTTGGGGCAATTCAGGTGTTTTGGGCAGCAACTGGGGTATTTGGGGGGAATTTGGGGTTTTGAGGGGCAAATTGGGTATTTTGGGAGGAATTTGGGTTTTTGAGGGGAAAATTTGATATTTGGGGGGTAATTTGGGTATTTTGGGGGTAATTTGGGTATTTTGGGGACAATTTGAGTGTTTTGAGGGCTGTCAGGGGCCTTTGGAGATCAGTTTGGGGTTTTGGGGGAAAATGTGAGTTTTGGGTGATTTTGGGGTGTTCTGGGCAGCGTCGTACCCCAGGATCCTCCGACATCTGCGCAGGGAGGGGAGGGGGGCTCGGGGGCGTCACTGACACCTTCTGGGTGAACTGGGAGCACTGGGAGCAACTGGGGGGAGCTGGAGGCAACTGGGGTGCGGGGGACACTGAGGACAGTGGTGGCAACTGGGAGGAACTGGGGGCAACTGGGGGCATTTGGGGCAAATGGGAGGAACTGGGAGCGTTGGCTTGTGGGACACACTGGGGGCAACTGGGAGCACTGGGGGTAACTGGGAGTGTTGGATGGGAGGCCACTGGGGGCATTTGGGGCAAATGGGAGGAACTGGGAGGGAACTGGCAGCGTTGGCTTGTGGGACACGCTGGGGGCAAGTGAGGGCAACTGGGAGTGTTGGGATGGGAGGCCACTGGGAGGAACTGGGGGCACTGGGAGGAACTGGGGGCACTGGGAGGAACTGGGAACGGCGGCTTTTGGGGCATACTGGGCGCGCTGGGTGGGGGCCTGCCATACTGGAAGGGGGGCAAACTGGTCCCAGTGTCCTCCCCAGTTTGGGGACAGAGGGGACACACACACACACCCCCACCCACCCCCAATTAATTACCGACCCCCCAATTAATCTCAGCTGAGGCTCCCCACCCCCAACAAATTTTCCCTGCCGCAAAGCATCATGGGAACTCCGTGCAGGCTGGGACCAGCTTAATTAGAGGCGGGTAATTAGGACCCGTGACGACTTGCCTGGAGCTCAATTAACACCTGAGCTCATTAAGAGGCCTCTTAATGAACCCGCAGCTGATTGGGTAACGATGGGCCCAGGGCAAGTCGAGACGATCCAGGAGGGGCTGAGTCAGCCCAGCCCATCCCAGTCCAGCCCAGTGACAGGGCAGGGTTAAACTGGGATTTCCAGAGAACTGGAAGGACCCGCTCTGGCGGCGGCTCCCTGCCCCCGAGGGACCTGGGAGGTTCCCCAGGGTCCTCTGGGGTTGAACTGGGAGGAACTGGGAGGCCCCTGTGGTGGGGTGGAGGAAGAGGAGGAGATGTGGGAGCATCTTCATCTTCTTCTAGAGGTACCGGGAGAAAAGGGGGGGGGGTGTTGGTGATCAGTGTCACCCCCCACCCTGAGCATTGGCGGGGGGGGGGGCATGAGGTGTGTCCAGGGGAGCTGGAGGTGGCCAGGAATGAAGATGAGGATGGGAGGAAGGAGAAAGGCTGAGGAACCAGGAGGAAACAGGAAAAAATGGGCGAGGAACCACGTTTTGGTGCTTCTCGCTGATCCACGGCCAACCCCACGTTCTGCATCCAATGAGGAGCCACGTTCTTGGGTTGACCCTCATCAGAGCCACGTCCCAGCAGCTCCTGGCCAACTCTGGACCAATGAGGAGCCACGTTCTTGGTTGACCCTCATCAGAGCCACGTCCCAGCAGCTCCAGGCCAACCCTGGACCAATGAGGAGCCACGTTCTTGGTTGACCCTCATCAGAGCCACGTCCCAGCAGCTCCTGGCCAACTCTGGACCAATGAGGAGCCACGTTCTCAGTTGACCCTCATCAGAGCCACGTCCCAGCAGCTCCAGGCCAACCCTGGACCAATGAAGAGCCACATTTTGGGCCTGACCACTCCTGGAGACAGGTCCTGGTGGCCTCTTGACCACCTTCTCCATCTCTAGGTCCTGCATCCACCAAGGAGCCACTTTTTGTGGCCCCAACCCCTCCAAGACGTGTCCTGGTGCCCCCTCAACCATCTTCATCCAACTCAAGGCCCCATGTCCAATGACGATCCACGTTTTGGGTCAATCCCACCACCCTGGTGCCCTCGCGACCATCTTCATCCAGCCCCACATTCCGGTACCCACCAAGGAGCCACGTTTTGGGGTCAATCCCACCACCCTGGTGCCCCTCACGACCATCTTCATCCAGCCCCACATTCCGGTACCCACCAAGGAGCCACGTTTTGGGGTCAATCCCACCATCCTGGTGCCCTCGCGACCATCCTCATCCAGCCCCATGTTTTGGTACCCACCAAGGAGCCATTTTGGGGTCAATCCCACCACCCTGGTGCCCTCGCGACCATCTTCATCCAGCCCCACATTCGGTACCCACCAAGGAGCCACGTTTTGGGTCAATCCCACCATCCTGGTGCCCTCACGACCATCTTCATCCAGCCCCACGTTCTGGTACCCACCAAGGAGCCATTTTGGGGTCAATCCCACCACCCCTGGTGCCCTCGCGACCATCTTCATCCAGCCCCACATTCTGATACCCACCAAGGAGCCACATTTTGGGGTCAATCCCACCATCCTGGTGCCCTCATCCCGGCCCTGTCCCCCAATCTGGTGGGGCCACCCCACGGCCCGGGTTTCCTGGAGCCGGGCGGAAGATACCGGAGCCGTGGCTGGATTAGAGGAGAAGGCGGAGGAAGCCGTTTCCTCCTCCGGCCCCAGATAAAAACCCAGGGTTGGCGGTGGCAGGAGGAAGACGCGCCCGCGGCCGTGGTGCTTTACCAGCTCGGGTGGAGCCTCCCCTCCCCGTGGCCGCGCGGCCCCACGCCAGCCCCCGGTAGGAAGATGAGGCCCTGGGGTTGGGGGGGGGGGGGGGGAAGGTTGGGTGGGGGGGGTGGGGGTGTCCCTGGAGTGGCCCTGGGGGGGACGCAGGGCAGCTCCTGACCTTCCCTCCTTTCTCTCAGCCCTCCCCGCTCCCTCCCTCTGGTCTTTCTCATCCTTCCCTTCCCCTTTCCTGTCCTCCCCGTCCTCCCTTCCCTCCTTCCCCGTCCTCCCTTTTCCCATTCTCCCTCTCCCCCTTCCCTTCCCCCTTTCCCCATCCTCCCTTCCCTTTTTCCTGTCCTCCCCCCCTTCCCTTCCCCCTTTTCCCATCCTCCCTTCCCCCTTTTCCCATCCTCCCTTCCCCCTTTTCCCATCCTCCCTTCCCCCTTTTCCCATCCTCCCTTCCCCCTTTTCCCATCCTCCCTTCCCCCTTTTCCCATCCTCCCTTCCCCCTTTTCCCATCCTCCCTTCCCCCTTTCCCCATCCTCCCTTCCCCCTTTTCCCGTCCTCCCCCCCTTCCCTTCCCCCTTTCACCATTCTCCCTCTCCCCTTTCCCTTCCCCCTTTCCCCCCATCCTCCCTTCCCCCTTTTCCCATCCTCCTCATCCTCCCTTAACCTCCCCCCCTCCAGACACCCCATGTCCTCAAAGGTCCCCAACCCCACCCTGGCCTGTCCCCACCCTCCCACGAGCCACCCAAGGCCGGAGTCACCCCCTCACCATCTCCCCGCAGCTCCCGGCCCTCCGGCATGAAGGTCCTGCTCGTGATGCTCCTGGCGCTGGTAGCCACAGGTAGGAGAGGTCCCGTGACCCCCATTTCCACCCATGGGACCCCCATGTCCATCCTGGCTGCCCCATGTCCTCCTATGGGACCCCCACACCCACCCCAAGGGGGCAGGTATCTCCCCCATGTCCCCCTTGGATGACCCATGTCCTGTCACGGGACCCCCATGTCCCCCTTGGATGACCCGTGTCCACCTGTGGGACCCCCACGTCCATCTTAGATGCCCCACATCTGGCCATGGGACCCCCCCATGTCTTCTCTGGGGAGTTTCGTGTCTTCCCCAGGGGTCCTGTTTCCACCTCTGGCACCCCCCGTGTCCACCTTGGATGTCCCACATCTATCCGTGGGACCCCCATGTCCACCCCACATCTGCCTCAGGGACCTCTATGTCCACCTGGGGGACCCCCATGTCTACCTTGGGTGTCACTTCTCCCCCTGGGAGACCCCCCACATCCCCCTGCGGGACCCCCATGTCCATGCCAGGGGTACCACGTCTAACCTGAAGGACCACCAAGTCCACCCTGGGGGCTCTTGTCTGTTGTGGGTGTCCCCCAACCACCCCAGGCACCCCACATCTACTCATGGGACTGCCCCACACCCACCTTGGGTGCTCCCCAACCACACCCGAGACCCCACATCCACCCGTGCGACCCTCTGTGTCTGATGTGGGGGCCCGGCGTCTGCCCCAGGGGACCTCATACCTGCCCCACTAGCCCCATGTTCACCCAGGAGACCCCCAAGTCCACCCACGGGACCTTCCCCCTTCACCCCCGGGGCCCTCGTCTCTCCCAGGTGGCCCCTGTCCACCCCCAGGGACCTTCTGGTCCCTCCCAAGCTGGACTTGCCTCTTCCACCACGGATTCACCTCCTTGTCTGGTGCTCAGGGGACACGGGAACGGCGCCCAGACCACCCGTGTCACCCCGCGTCCCCTCCCCTTCTCCCCACAGCCTCGAGGAACGTCCTGTGGGTGATCGAGGGGACCTCCTGCGACCTGCCCTGGCAGGCTGCCCTCTTCAAAGGCGAGAAGTTCATCTGCGGAGGGACGCTGGTGGACAGGAACTGGGTGCTGACGGCCGCCCACTGCCACGTCCCCGGGTAGGAGGCCACGGGGACGGCGGTGGCCAGTGGGTTTGGTGTCGATGGGCTGAGACCAACCAGAAATTGGTCCAGGTGGCACCTGGGGTCTTGCTTTCGGTCGGGAGGGTTGGTGGCATCTCAGTGGGCTTCACTCTGCCCCTTTTCTGCCTCTTTATAACCTAAATTCTGCCCTTTTTTGGGGCAAAGCCATAACCTTAACTCCACACTTCCCTGCTTTTGCTTCTTCCACCCTTATTGCCACCACTTGGGGCTCTTCCCCCGCTTTGTGGGGGTCCCCGTGGCCAACGTGAACCCCCCCCCAACCCTGATCCCATCAGCTTCATCAACGTTGCGGCTGGGGGGCCAGACCCACAAGGACTCGGGTGACACCAAGCAGTGGCGACGCTCGGCCAAGGTCTTCAGGTACCCGCGCTACAACGAGACCAACAAAGATGGCGACCTGATGCTCATCAAGTTCCTCCTGCCCGTCCACGTCAACAAGCACGTGAAGCCGCTGCCGTTGGCCTCCCACTGCCCCGTCCCTGGCAAGACCTGCCAGATCTCAGGATGGGGGTCCACCACCAGCCCTGAAGGTACAAAACCTTGGGGGTTCCTGGGGGTCACTTTGGGGTTCTGGATATCTGGGGGTGCACTGATGTAGCCCCTCCCCAGGGCCTCAGGTGTCCGAGCTCCCCACCCAAAATCCCTCTCCCAGTCCTGTTGGTCCCACTCTGACCTTTAGGTGCCCTTGAACCTGCCTTGGAGCTCCTCCTCGGTGCCGACAAATGAGGGGAGAGGCGCTCCAGGGCAAAGAACAGGTTCAAAATGGATCCGGGCTGGATCACCTGATCCATTTGTGTCCCACCCCCGGGTGACTTTGTGCCCTCTGTCACCTGCAGTGACCTTCCCTGAGGACCTCCACTGCACCAAGGTCACCATCGTCTCGGAGGAGCACTGCCGGCGCATCTACCCCGACTCCATCACCACCAACATGGTGTGTGCGGGCGAGTCCCGCAGCCGGGCCGACTCCTGCCAGGTGGGTGCAAGGTCCAGCCATGGCGGCGGGGGCGGGGGGCGGTTAGAGACACCCCCCCCGGGTGAGGAACCCACGAGGGAAAGGTTTGGGCTGAGAACGGGCACAATTCGGTGCAGCCGGCGTCACCTAGAAGGGATGAGACGGTGTCACCAGGCGGGGAGAGGAGAGCATCTCCTCGGTGGGGGGTTTCTAGGCCTGAAACGGACCCAGATTTGGGGTGACTCTTTGGGCCACGAGTCGCAGATCCCCCCCATATTGCCTCGTCAGGGTGACTCCGGGGGACCCCTCATGTGTGACGGGCGGCTCCAGGGTATCGTCTCTTGGGGTCCGGGTGTCTGCGGGGACCCCAAAAAACCCGGCGTCTACGTCAACCTCTGCAAATACACCTGGTGGCTCCAGGACACCATGAGAAGGAACTGAGCCCCCGTCCCCCCACGGATGGACCCCCCCCAGCTCCCCCTCCTCCTCCTCCTCCCCGATGAAGGTCCCCGCAGCCGGCCGGTCCGAGCGCAGGGGCACATGCCCTGGGTGGGGTGGGGGGGGTGGTGAGGGTGGGGGGTCCTGTTGAGATGTCCATGAATAAAGTTTTTGGACGTGGCTTTTGGCCGTGTCTTTAACGGGTGGAGCAGAGCTCGGGCAGGCCGAGGTGGCCTGAGCTGCCCCACAGCTTGTGGGGGCAGGAGAAGACACGGCTCCACCATCTTGGGGGTAGATCCCTTGGCCCCGTCATGGGGTTGAGCTGGTGACCCCACCCCAGTAGACCTGGTGACCTCACCGTGGGGCAGATCGGAAGGTCCCACCCTGGGGTAGACCACTATGGGGCAGATCTGGTGATCCCACCTCAATAGACCTGATGACCTCATCATGGGTCAGATCTGAAGGTCCCACCATGGGGGTAGACCACCATGGGGCAGACCTGGTGACCCCACTGTGGGGCAGATCCAATGGTCCCACCATGGGGTAGACCACCATGGGGCAGACCTGGTGTCACCACCTCAGTAGACCTGGTGACCTCACCGTGAGGCAGATCTGGAGGTCCCACCATGGGGGTAGACCACCATGGGGGTAGACCACCATGGGGCAGACCTGGTGACCCCACTGTGGGGCAGATCCAATGGTCCCACCATGGGGTAGACCACCATGGGGCAGACCTGGTGACACCACCATGGGGCAGATCTGAAGGCCCCACCACAGGGTAGACCACCATGGGGCAGAGCTGGTGACCCCACCGTGGGGCAGATCTGAAGGCCCCACCATGAGTAGACCACCATGGGGTAGACCATCATGGGGCAGACCTGGTGACCCCATCACAGACCTGGTGACCTCACCATGGGGCAGATCTGAAGGTCCCACCATGGAGCTGTTGGCTGGTTTGGGGTCACCCCTGGCTCTTTGTGCCACCCTCGGCAGGGGGGAGACACAATATCCAGCTTGGTGTGTGTCCCCCCCCTTCAAGAGCAACAAGAACTGGGGCCAGACCCTCCTTCTCGGTGCCTCCACCCAGCCCCATCTCCATGGGCCAACGAGTGACCAGGGGAGAACTTCCCATCCCCAGAGGGGCCAAATTTCCCCCGTGACTCAACGGGAGCAGAAGGGGCCAAATTTCCCCACCTGGGGTAACTTGGCAGCAGATCCCGGGCTGTTTCACAGGAAGAAATCACCCGCTGGAGGCCAAATTTACCCGCTTGTGCGGAGCTGAGGCCTCTATTTTTGTGGGATTTTTCTCCTCCATGGGGTCATCCCAGTCCCATCGTGGTGGTGGGGTGGGGGATGGAGAGCGGTGCCCGCCCGGCGTCGCCGCGGCATGTCTACGAGATCGGTGGGCTGTAAAAAACACCTCCGGTGTCTTCCCCGGCACGAGAGGAGAACATGGCGAGGTCAGACGGTCACGTGACATCCCCCACGGCTCAGCGGGGCAGGGAGCCACGCTGGTGGCCTTGCGCAAGGTGTCACCCTCCCTCTTCCGAGGCCTGGCGCGTTGGAGGGCGTGGGCCTTGTCTGGCCGCCGCGGTGGGGAAAGAGGTTTTGGGCCAGGTCCAGATCTCCAGGGAGGTGGAGGAGCCCGCAGTGGCCACTGGTGACTTCCAGGTTGCCGCTCAGCGTTTCACAGGAAGGTTCAACCACCTGTCAGCGTCCCCTGAAGGAGGTTTCACCTGGAGGGTCCCGTGGTGGTGGCCGTTGGCTGTGGTGGGTTGCCACAGTGGGCTCCAGCATGGGTGACTCCAGGTCCTCCATCATCCATGGGGGGGGTTGGTCAAGGTGTTTGTCGGGATCTCATCAACGTGTCCAGGGAGGTTTGGTCAAGGTGTCTGGGAAAGTCTGGTCAATGTGTCCATGGAGATCTGGTCAACGTGTTCCTGGTCAACATGTCTGTGGAGGTCTGGTCAACGTGTCCATGAAGGTCTAGTCAACATGTCCATGGAGATCTGGTCAATGCATCCATGAAGGTCTGGCCAATTCATCTGTGGAGATCTGGTCAACGTGTTGGTGGAGGTCTGGTCAATGTGTCCATGGAGATCTGGTTGTGTCCATGGAGATCTGGTCAGCGTGTCCATGAAGGTCTGGTCAATGTGTCCAGGGAGGTCTGGTCAGCATGTGCATGAAGGTCTGGCCAATGCGTCCATGGAGATCTGGTCATATCTGTGGAGATCTGGTCAACACGTCCATGGAGATCTGGTTAATGTGTTTGTGGAGATCTGGTCAATGTGTCCATGAAAGTCTGGTCAACGTGTCCAGGGAGGTCTGGCCAACATGTCCATGAAGGTCTGGTCAACGTGTCCATGGAGATCTGGTCAATGTGTCCCCTGGGATCTGCCAACATGTTTCTGAAGGCACAGTCAAGAAATCCATCAGGATCTCCCAAACACGCCTCTGGAGGTCTGAGGTCTACCCCCGGTGCCTGCGGAGGGTTGGTCCCCACATTATTGGGCTCTATGCAACCAGGCCGTAGTCACCGTGGCCCTTGGGGTGGGGTCCAGACGTTCGTGGCAGTGTAGGTGCCACAACCAGGTCCGTGGGGGTCACCGTGTCCGTGGAGGTGAAGTTCAACCACCCCTTCATCGTTCAACCACCACGGAGCCTGGTCCTGCCGGCCGTGAAGATGAGCCACCAGCGGGGAAGGACACCCCAACTTTGGGTGCCCAAGGAGGTCCCTGAGGCCACGTGGGTGCAAGGGTGGGTGTAGGACCCGGGGGTTGAGGTGGCATTAGCCCAAAGGCAAGTTGTGAGCATGGCAGTGCCACCAGGAACAGCCGGAGCGTGGCCATCGCCGCTCCTGTGTCACCCGTGTCCCCTGAGGCACCCCCTGTGTCACCCAGGGCACTGCCACCCACAGTGCTGCCAGCCTGTGTGTCACCCAATGCCACCCCCCCACCCCCCCTCCCACCCTGGGGTCACCCAGGGCACTGCCACCCCCTTGTGTCACCCAGGGCACTGCCACCCACGGTGCTGCCACCCTGTGTGTCAACCAGGGCCACCTACCACGGTGACACCGTCACCTCTTGTGTCACCCGGGGCCACCCTGGGCTGTGAGGACATTTGGGAGGGGTCAGGGGACAAGGAACAGGGGGTGGGGGGAGTGGGGGGTGACATGTCACCTCCCTGTCACTACAAGCTGGCAGGGGGGGCCCGGAGGTCCTGGGTGGCCCTGGCAGTGGGTGGCAGGCCCAGGCTGGCTCTGGCTAATTAGGTAATTAGCACTAATTACGCCACCGAGATGGGAGCTGAGGAACTGGGAGAACTTGTTGGGCCCAGCCCCAGCGCCGCGCTAACGTCACTTCCCCCCCCCCCCCCCCCATCTCTGGGGGCCCCTCATGTCCCCACGTGTGTCCTCGTGTCCCCTTCTGTGTCCCCACATCCCCTCGTGTGCCCCCCCACCCCCCCCCAGGGCTCCTGGGTCCCCCCCACATCACCCCATGTGCCCCTACAGCCCCCTCATGGTCCCCTATGTCCCCCCTGCCCCCTCAGGACCCCCCCACCTGCCCTCGTGTCCCTTCGTGGTCCCCCATGTCCCCTCATGTCCACTTGGGTACCTCACATCACCCCACCCCTCACCTCCTGTCACCCCTGTGTCCCCTCACCTGCCCCCGTGTCCCCTCACCTGCCCCCCTCTCCCCTCACATGACCCTGTCCCCACCAGGGAGCCCCCGTGTCACCTCAGAAGGTCCCCCCGTGGGGCCCCCTGGTGTCCCCAGGGGATCAAGGAACCCCCGTGACTGGGATCTCTGTGGGCCGTCGTGGCGAGGGCGACTACAGAGCAGATCCCCGTGGGTGGGATCCCCGTGGATGGGATCTCCGGGGGCCCAGACCTCCACGGCTGATGGTGTCTGTAGGGTGGATCCCCAAGGACCAGGATCCCCAAGGACCGGGATCCCCGTGGTTTTGAAGCTTTGCAGACTTGACCTCCGTGGCCCGGGTTCACCATGGTCTCATCCTTCCTGAGTGGCCTCTCCGTGGACAGGATGAGATTATCCATGGACCAGATCCCCGTGGATGGGATTTATAAGGTCCAGATCTCCGTGGTTGGGGTTTATAAGGCCCAGATCTCTGTGGTTTGGGTTTCCATGGACCAGATCCCCGTGGTTGGGATCTCAGTGAACCAGCCGTCCGTGGGCTGGGATCCCAGTGGACGGGACCCCGGTGGATGGGATGTCTGTGGACCGGATCTCCCTGGGAGAAGGTCCCCATGAACCAGGGTCAGATCTCCATGGGGTGGAATCTCCACTCGAGCGCATCGTGGTAGGGAGGTGAGACCTCCACGGGCCACGCCTCCCTCCACGGACGGGCTCCCTGAGGCCACGACCTCTTTGGTGAGGATCTCCCCAGCCCAGATCCTCAGGGATCTACTGGGACAGTTGCTCTTCCAGGAGCTTCACCTCCAGGTTTAGGACCAAACCCAGCCCCAGGCTTCCTCTTGCCACCAGCAGAGAGCGAGATCAGCATCTCCAAACCGTGATTCATCCCCACCCAGCCTTGCCTTTCATCAGGACTCAGCTCCTGGGCTTCTCCGCCCTTAATTGCTCGTCAGGCTGTTAATTGCCTTGAGCTGCTCCCAGCTTCGTCTCCTCTCCCGGCCCTGCCGAAGGGGCCGTTGAAGAGGCACGGAGGTGCCTTCACCACCACCCCTGAAGCTCCCGCACCCACGTCGCAGCTCCGGTCCCACCACGTCGACGTTGGCCAGGCTGGGGTGGCTTTAGAGGACTCATCGGTGCTTAAAAAATCCTCTTGAGACCTTCCCACTGCGGGACGTGCCGGAGCTCGGACACTTCCAGGGGGAAGAGACCCAATCGGTGAAGACGACTTGAACCTCCCGGAAAGAACCAACCGGGGGCTGGCGACCGCTGCTGAGCTCAGCAGGAATTTCGGGCCACCCGCCCCGTCCACCCAGCGCCTGGCGCACGTCCCGGCACGCACGCGAAACCCGCCCCGGGAAGGGCCGGGAGACGCCGGGGTCCTCGGTTGTTGCCACCGCCCCGGGGGGCGGAGATGTCCCAGGCAGCCCTGGGGACAGTGGGTGACACTTGGTTGCACCCAAGTCACCTTCCCCGGGGCACGGGGTGGTCACCTCCCACTTTGGAGACCCTCCAGACCCCCGTGCCGCTGAGGTTGGGGGAGCGAGGAAGAGGAGGTGACACACCCCCGGGGTTGGGGACAGTGTCCAGCGAAGGGGGGGGGGAACGACAAGTGTCACCCTCATCTCCGGTGTCCCCTTGACTCACCAGAAGCGACTCGCAGGGTTGGCAGCGGGACGGGGCCTCGCCCAGCGCTCACCCACGTCCGCGGCGTTACTCATCGGGGACGTGCAACCGGCACCGGGTGCCAACGGGAGGCAGCACGTAGGTCCCCAGGGACCTCCAGGGGCGGGGCGTGTTCCCCCCTCACCCCCCCCCCCAACCCTGGAGCCATTTTGGGCAGGGGGGAGGGTGGGTCCCTCCTTGGAGGTGGATTCCTGAGGTGGGCGAACACCCACACGGGTGCCCTTGGGACGCGATTTGCCCCCCCCCCCCCCGGCCTGTGGAAGGTGGGTGGGTTCGTCTGGATGGACAGACGGACGTAGAGAGGGATGGAGGTATGGACAGACAGATAGATGAGGGAACAGGGGGGAGATGAGCCGACGGACGGACGGACGGAGAGAGGAGGGGGTGGAGAGATGGACAGGGAGGCTGTTGGATGGACGGACGGACGGATGGATGGATGGACAGACAAGTGGCCAGATAAATGGACAGACAGACTTACAGTTGGATGGACAGAGGGGAAGGTAGATGGGTGGGGGACAGATGGACAGACAGACGGCCAGACTTACAGACGGGTGGACACGGAGGTAGCAGGTGGGAGGACGGACGGACGGATGGAGGGACAAGTATCCAGGCAGTTGCTCGGACAGACGGACAGATGGCTGGGCAGGTGGCCAGAGGGACGGACGGACAGGCAGACAGCTGGATCCCCAGACAGACAGACAGACGGATGGATGGGCAGGCCAGTGGCCAGCTGGCCAGGCAGACTTACGGCCGGACAGACGGACGGCAGGAGGCGGCCCCATTGCATTTCACAACCCCCGGGAGGGGGGTGGAGGCCCCCCAACACCCCCATCCTGCACCGGGGGGAGGGGAAAGGAAAACCCCCCGCTCTTGACCGCACGCCGGGGCGGGGGAGGGTTGAGCCAGCTGTTTTTGGGGGCCTCCTCACCCCCGTGTCTGCTGGGAGGGGCAGGCGTTTCCCCTTCGCCGAGGAGCCCTGCGGCGTTTCCTCTGGGACATCAAAGCGGCAACCAGCGGCAGGGCCGGGGAGACACCCACGGGCCACACTCGCCCCGTTGCCGCGTGGACCGGTCGCCCAACCGCTCTTGAGTCACCCCGCCGGAGACACGGCCTACTTTTCACCCCGGGTATAAATATGCCCAAACCACCGGCTCTCAGCTTCCCGCCGCGCCGAGCCGGCCCCGTCCTTCTCCTCCTGTAGGTGAGTCCATCCCCGGTGGCCGTGACCACGGATTTGCCTCCCGAGGGATGGATGTTTTGGGGGTGACGTGGGGAGATCGGGCGCCCCCGTCCATCGGTGGATGTTTCCCATGGGTGGCCCCACACGCTCGGCCCACGTGGTGGCTCTGGTTTGGATGGGATTGGTGGGAACGCCCGCCCTCTCCCAGTTTAGCTCGGATCTCCCAGTTGGGCAGCGCCAGGAGGACACACGTGGTCCTTCCTGAGCTCGTGCCGGTGGGTTTGGTGCCACCCAAGAGCTCCACTCAACCACAACAGGGTGGAGAAGAGGGTCCAAGACCACCCCAAGGCCTGTAAGGGTGAAGGTCCCACCAAAACAACACCCGCCGCTCGGTCTCGTCGCATCCATCGGGAGGCCGAAGGCCGCCACCGAGGACCTTCCCCGTGGCTCCCACGTGGCACCGGCCACAACCTGATCCAGTTTGGTTTCTCTGCCCCAGGAATGGCTCGTGATGGCCACGGGACCTTCGGCTTCATCCCGCTCTTCATCCTCGCCGCCGGATTGTTGCTAACGGCCCCGCTGCCGGCGCGAGCTCAGGGGAAGGGCAACGACGGCGACGAGCGTAAGTCCAACCGGTGGCCGCGGAGGGAGGACGGGGACGTCGTGGGGGTTTTCCTGGGCACCTCGGAGGGGAACATCTCCGACGGGATGGGAATGGGATGGGATGCGATGAGGAGATGCCTTCTCTTGGCTCGTGGGAATCTTGCCGACGGGGAAGGTTTGGGCAAGGCCCTACCGTTTCGAAACCTGTTTTGGTTTCGAGCTGAGGTAAAACAACCCCCCTTGAGGTGGAGAAACCCCGAAAGAGCCACAGAGAAAAATTCCTGCGTCCCGTCGGAGGCGCTGGGATCTCCAGGATAACCGTTTCCCACCTCTAGATGTTTTTACGGGCAAAAAGGAGACAAAAAAAGTCACCCGGGGTGCGGGAAAGAGAGGAGAGACTGAACCCCAATGGGATCCGTTCTTCCGGCCTCCAAAATGATGCTCTGCCAAAGGAGATCCCCAACGGATGGGTGGCAAGAGGAGGCCCTTGATTTCTGACCGTTGGATGCCAACACCTCAGATCTGCCCTGATCTGGGGTTTTTTTAACCCAAATCTGCATCCCCAGAGCCGAAACCGAAACGCCCGGGTCCTGTGGAGAAGGAACCAGCTCATGACTGGAATTTGCCCCGTGACCGTCCAAGAAATTTTTTGGGGGGGGGGGGGGGGGGGGGGCAGGTTTATTGTTTGGGATGGAGCCACCACCACCTTGGTTGGAGTTTTTTGGTCGCCAACGGCCTCTGGAAATCCAGGGGACAGATTCTACCCCGGGGCAGGATCCGCCATTTCGCGTCGCCGCCGATCGGCCTTTGTGGACGGAAACCCCTCCACCTCGGGGAGCTCGGGGAAGCCGCTGAGATGCCTTCAAGGAGCTCGGTGGAATCTAAACCCGCCGGTTGGTCTCTAGAGGACGACTCTTGGGAATGACCAGGATGACCCAACGAGCATTTGCGGGAGGATGGTTCCCACCCTCCGACTTTGGCAGCGCTGCCGGGACCGGATAGGGGCGAGTGCCAGGTGGCTTGAAACTGGGGCGTCTCCCATTATCACCTGTCCCAGGCTGTAATTCCCACCAGTACAAACCAGTCCCACTGGTAAATTCCGATGTCCCAACCTTTGGTGGAAGGCAGATACCGTGGACCGGAGGCACCTCGCAGGTGCTTGGGATCGATACGGGTCTTCCCCAGGGCAGTCAACACGTGGAGGTGACAGCTGCGAATTCTGCCCAAAATAGCCCCAAAACGGGTGGGATGTCCCAGACCACGGCGTGGAGGACACCCGTGAGGTCACCTCAAAGAACAAGGACTTGATATCTCCCATTTGAAAGTCCTACTGCATGTTTTTGGGAGGGGGAGGGAGCTCTTTTTCTTGAAAAAACACCCTTTTTTGACTTCATTTATTTATTTTTTAAAAAACTTGTCTCCTCCCACTTGGACACAACTCAGTGTCAGGAAGTCTTCTCCAGTGGCCGTGGCAGAGGTGACACCTGAGGCTCCCAAAGGGCTTTGCTGTAGATGGAGGCCAGGAGGGACACCAGGAGCATGTCACAAGGGCTTCTGACTCCCACTCTGTGGCCACCCAAGTGGACATCAAGATGGTGGTGGACTCAAGAAGGTGGTAGCCTCAAGATGGTGGTGGCCTCAAGATGGTCATGGCCTCAAGATGGTGGTGGCCTCAAGATGGTCGCGGCCTCAAGATGGTCACAGCCTCGAGATGGTGGTGGCCTCAAGATGGTCACGGCCTCAAGATGGTCACGGCCTCGAGATGGTCATGGCCTCAAGATGGTGGTGGCCTCAAGATGGTCACAACCTCAAGATGGTGGTGGCCTCAAGATGGTGGCGGCCTCAAGATGGTGGCCCTACAAATATTCCTCATAAATATCCTGACGAGGGGAGGGGCACCTCATCTCATAGATGCTTGGCATTGATTGGCGGGGGGGGGATGTTGCCTTTCTGGATGGTCCCTTCTTCTCTCCAAGGACCATAAATGTTGGGCAACTCCAGCAGGCACCCACCCACCGAAAGCAAAAGGAGATGCCTCCAGAGACCTGAAAGTTTGGGAGATGCCTCCAGAAACCTGAAAGAGCGGGAGATGCCTCCAGAGACCTGGAAGAGCAGGAGATCCCTATCAGAAGCGGGGGCTTCAAGTGGTGAGACCCTTCTTTCTGTAAGATGACCAAAGACCCACCCCCAAACCAAGCTGATGAGCTTCTCTCCTTCTTCTCAATCAACCTGCCGGGACCATGACGTCTCGGTCCCAGAGCGACGTACAGACTCGTGTTCCGGGGTGAACTTCTCATTTCTCTCCGCGTCAGGGCTTCTCCTGGTGGCGTTGATGCAACCATCTCCTCCCCTGGTCCCGACTGGGAGTCCTGGGGCCATGAGGCATCCAGGAGGTAGGAGGTTTTTTGAGCTGGTCCTACAGGATTTGTCACCGAGGACGAAGAAATCAGCTCTTTTAGAGGTGCGTCACCTCCTTTTTGGAGTCCGATCTTGGGCTGGGAGGAATCTCCGGGGCGGAACCGATGCCCCTCCCAGAAGCACATGGCGAAACCGAAGGAGATAAGTGGCCCCTGGTGACTTCCTGATACGCCGGTGACTTCCAGGACAGCTCATTGGCACCACGCGGCTCGATAGACCCATCCTGGGGCGGGGGGGGGCGGGGGGTGGGGGGGAGTGTCTCCTTGGGGGACCTGGTGAGGTCACGGGGTTGTGGACGCCGGAAAATGGCAGCAGGAGGGAACAGACCTTCGAGGGCTGATTCAACCTTTTCTACAAACGGTTGGATCTCAACTCGTCCCCAAATCATCTCTTTTTGAACAAAAATAAGAGCCCAGTAGGCTGATAGGTGACTCGGTAAATTAAAACAAAAATTATTATTTTTAGGTTTTAAAGATGATTTTGAGCGTTCTGATGGGAGTTTAAGAAAAATAGAGACTTTTCCCTTTTTTCTTTCAATTCACCTTTTCAAAACCTCGGTTTTTGCAACATTTCGCCGCGTTTTCAACAAAAAAAAGAGCCCTAAGGAGGCTGATAGACAACTCAGTAAACTAAAAAAAATTATTATTTTTAGGTTTTAAAGATGATCTTGAGCATTCTGATGGGAGTTTAAGAAAAATAGAGACTTTTCCCTTTTCTCTTTCAATTCACCTTTTCTAAACCTCGTTTTTTTGCAACGTTTTGCCGCATTTTCAACCCAAAACGGCTGGTTTTTTTGGGGAAGAGTTTGTGGGCTCCGGCCACGCAACGCACTGACGGTGCCCTTGGGTGTTCTGTGTTCCAGTGCCGGAGGAGGACGAGTCCCGAATCATCGGTGGGCGCCCCTGCTCCATCAACCAGAGACCTTTCCAAGTTGCCCTCATCAAGAGGGGTCAAATCCTGTGCGGGGGAAGCTTGATAGGTGCCCAATGGGTCCTGACCGCCGCCCACTGCCGGCAGCCACTCAGGTAAGGTGAGCCCATGCTCATGTGACCCACGGCTTCCTCAAGGACCAAGGGGGAGAGGTGGGTCCTCCAGGTGGTAGCGCCCAGATGTTGGCGCTTCCAGAAGATGATGCCTCCAAATGGTGGCATCTAGAGGTGCCCCAGATGTTGACCCCTCCAGAGCTTGTTGCCTCCAGATGTGAACTCCTTCACATTTTGGTGTCCAGAAGTTGAGTCTGGTACCTTCAGGAGTTGGTACCTCCAGCGGTTGGGTTGTCCAGATATTTGTACCCCCAGATGTCACCTCCAGAGGCTGGTGTCCCCATGGCCGGTAGCTCCAGATGTTGATGTTCCATGTATCTCCAGATTTGGGTGGTGGTACCTCTTGAAGGTGTAACCATCCTCCCCATGGCCACTGGAGGACCCATGTCCTTCGCGGGGTCACAACGTCCCCCCACTTTGAGGTCCAGTCACCCCCTTTTTCCAGGTGATGACACTAATTGGAGCAAGTCTCCTCCCAAAAAAAGCTTCTCCAGCTTCTCCACAAGGTCCTGTGAGAGGAAGCTGGACCTTTTGGGGGGAAAATAATGAAAAAGAGCAGAAATTGGGAAGAAGTTGGGCTGAGGGCAACATTGAGGTGGTGCAGGTGGGAGCTCCTGAAGCGAGGAAGATGATGTCAAGGAGTTGAAGTCAAGACACGCAACAGTTTCTGGTGGAGATGGGAGATGCCCTCAGGGCATCAAAGAGCTCTTGGAGAAGAGCCGGCTCATGGCTCCTCAAGGGCTGTTTGGGGCCACCTCCCCACGGTGGTCCTGTGGCCGCGTCACGTTAACTCTATGGAGAAGCTCCAAGGACCAGGTCTTGACCATCTCGATGGGCGAGTCGAGGTCAAGAGTTTTGGTGGCTCCTCTGGAGGGATCAGTCCTGATTTCTCAACCTTCTTCCCCCCCGGTCAGGGACCTCAGGGTGTTGATCGGGACGGACACGTTACGGGACGGGACGGGGGTAGTGAGGTCGATTTCGAAGCTCCAGGTCCACCCGGCCTACAACCCCCGCAAGAACGACAACGACTTCATGCTCCTGAGGTTGAACAAGCCCGTTCAGTTCAGCAACAGCATCAAGAAGATCCGATTAGCCACCAGGTGTCCCACGGAGGGGCTGAGCTGCAGCGTCTCGGGTTGGGGCACGACCAAGTCCCCTGGAGGTACTGGAGACCACGGTGGAGGAGGTGGGATGAAGGGAGGCAACTGGGGGGGCGGTGTGAGGGCTCGCCAAGGTGGCCACGTGGCCTTCTCGGCTCGGAAAATGGGCGAAGGGCTTCCATGATGTCACCTTAACTCTGCCCAGCAGCTCCTCGCGGAGAACTTCTAGTTGGGTTTTCTCTTTGGGGTTGGGTCTCCTCTACTGGAGGCATCTCCCAAAGAACCCTACGGGAAGTGTAACGAGCTCTGCTCAGGCCTCAGCGCTCAGGGCTTGTCCCTTCTCACCCTCTCTCCACCCCCACCTCATTTTTCAGCAAAACTGCCCCAAAATTTGCAGTGTGCCGCCATCCAAACCTTCGGGAGGAACAAGTGCACCAGAGCGTACGGGGCTGCCATCACCCCCAACATGTTCTGCGCCGGTGTCCCCCAGGGGGGCATCGATTCCTGCCAGGTAAGAAGGGGGGACACACACACACGTCCCTTGGGCCCCCTCCTGGGTTGCTGCTGGGGGAAGGAGGGTCTTGGTGTGGCGTTGAGGTCAAGGACAGGGTGAGATGAGGCCGTTGGGTTCCTTCAAGGTGAGGTAGAAAAGCTGGGAGAGGCCACGGCACGTGGTCAGGTCAATGGAAGTTTTGGGGTCCCACCACCGACCTTCTGCTTGAGCCACGGAGCTGGGGTTGGGCCACAGCACATGACCGGGTCCACGCAAGTTTTGGGGTCCCACCACTGACCTTCTCCTTGAGCCATGGAGCTGGGGATGGGCCATGGCACATGACCGGGACCACGGAAGTTTTGGGGTCCCACCACCGACCTTCTGCTTGAGCCACGGAGCTGGGGTTGGGCCACAGCACATGACCGGGTCCACGCAAGTTTTGGGGTCCCACCACTGACCTTCTCCTTGAGCCACAGAGCTGGGGATGGGCCGTGGCATGTGACCGGGACCACGGAAGTTTTGGGGTCCCACCACCAACCTCCTCCTTGAGACACAGAGCTGCGGATGGGCCACAGCATGTGACAGGGTCCACGCAAGTTATTGGGGTCCCACCACCAAGCTTCTGCTTGAGCCACAGATCTGGCTCATGACATTTGACCAGGTCCACGCAAGTTTTGGGGTCCCACCACCAACTTTCTCCTTGAGCCATGGAGCTGGGGCTGGGCCACAGCATGTGCCCTGGTCCATGCAAGTTACTGGGGTCCCACCAGTGACCTTCTCCTTGAGCCACAGAGCTCGGCCACAGCACGTGACCAGGTCCATGCAAGTTTTGGGGTCCCACCAGTGACCTCCTTGAGCCACAGAGCTGGCTCATGACACGTGGATGGGTCCACGCAAGGTTTGGGGTCCCACCACCAACCTTCTCCTTGAGCCATGGAGCTGGGGATGGGACATGACATGTGGACGGGTCAATGAAAGTTTTGGGGGTCCCACCACCAACCTTCTCCTTGAGCCACAGACCTGGGTCATGACACGTGACCAGGTCCACGGAAGTTTTGGGGTCCCACCACCAACCTTCTCCTTGAGCCATGGACCTGGGTCATGACACTTGACCGGGTCCACAGAAGTTTTGGTGTCCCACCACCAACCTTCTCCTTGAGTCACAGGGCTGGGTCATGACACATGACCAGGTCCACACAAGTTTTGGGGTCCCACCACCAACTTTCTGCTTAAGCCACGGAGCCAGGGCTGGGCCACGGCACATGACTGGGTCCACAGAAGTTTTGGGGTCCCACCACCAACCTTCTCCTTGAGCCACGGACCTGGGTCATGACATGTGACCGGGTCCATGCAAGTTTTGGGGTCCCACCACCAACTTTCTCCTTGAGCCACGGAGCTGGGGCTGGGCCACGGCATGTGACCAGGTCCATACAAGTTTTGGGGTCCCACCACCAACTTTCTCCTTAAGCCACGGACCTGGGTCATGACACGTGACCGGGTCCACACAAGTTTTGGGGTCCCACCAATGACCTTCTCCTTGAGCCACGGAGCTGCAGTTGGGCTGTGACACGTGACCAGGTCCACACAAGTTTTGGGGTCCCACCACCAACCTTCTCCTCTCCTTGAGCCACGGAGCCAGGGCTGGGCCACATGACCGGGTCCACCCAAGGTCTGTGTGTGTCCCCCCCCAACCGTGACACCCACCCCTCCTTCTCCCCCCCCCCACCTCAGGGTGACTCTGGGGGCCCACTGGTGTGCAACGGGGTGCTGCAGGGCGTGGTCTCGTGGGGCATGGCCGTCTGCGGGCGTCGAGGACAACCCGGCGTCTACTCCAACGTCTGCCGGGCCGTGCCCTGGATCAGGAAATGGATCGGGAACCAGTGAGACCCCCCCCCACCGCCGAGGGACGTCACCCCCTTTTTTTGGGGGGGGGGGGGGGGGGGGGGCGGGAGGAATACAGATTTCCCAGAATGCACTTGGGAAACGGTGATATTTTGGGGGTGAAAATAAAGGAAAGGTGTGAAATCCACAAGATGGTGTGGGGGGGGGTGGGGGGGGACAGGGGGGGGGCGTCATGGCACCCTGGTTTGGGGGAGGGAGGGACCCCACCACCACCACCACCACTAGGAGTTGTCCCACTGGGAGGAGGGTAACTGGGATTGGGGGGGGTAGTGGGAATTGGGGGGTAACTGGGATTGGGGGCAGGGGGAATTGGGGGCACTGGGAGCACTGGGGAGAGTGGGAATTTGGGGGGTAACTGGGATTGGGGGGGCAGGGGGAATTGGGGGGGTAACTGGGATTGGGGGCAGGGGGAATTAGGGTCACTGGGAGCACTGGGCAGAGTGGGAATTGGGGGTAACTGGGATTGGGGGGGTAACTGGGATTGGGGGCAGGGGGAATTGGGGGCACCGGGAGCACTGGGGAGAGTGGGAATTGGGGGTAACTGGGATTGGGGGTGTAGTGGGAATTGGGGGGGTAACTGGGATTGGGGCGGGGGGAATTGGGGGCACTGGGAGCACTGGGGAGGGGGGAATTGGGGGGTAACTGGGATTGGGGGTGGGGGGAATTGGGGGCACTGGGGAGAGTGGGAATTTGGGGCGTAACTGGGATTGGGGGGGCAGGGGGAACTGGGGGAGTAACTGGGATTGGGGGCAGGGGGAATTGGGGGCACTGGGGACAGGGGAATTGGGGGGGTAACTGGGATTGGGGGGGCAGGGGGAATTGGGGTCACTGGGAGCACTGGGGAGAGTGGGAATTGGGGGGTAACTGGGATTGGGGGGGCAGGGGGAATTGGGGAGGGTAACTGGGATTGAGGGCAGGGGGAATTGGGGGCACTGGGGACAGGGGAATTGGGGGGGTAACTGGGATTGGGGGGGCAGGGGGAATTGGGGTCACTGGGAGCACTGGGGAGAGTGGGAATTGGGGGTAACTGGGATTGGGGGGGCAGGGGGAACTGGGGGAGTAACTGGGATTGGGGGCAGGGGGAATTGGGGCCACTGGGAGCACTGGGGAGAGTGGGAATTGGGGGGTAACTGGGACTGGGGGGGACCAACCATTTAATGAGCGACGCGGAGCGATTTCCCTCGTTAGCGTTAACGAGAAACACCCCCCACCCCCCCCATCCCCCCCATTTGGGACAATGGTTCCTCCTCCCCTCCCCGCGCTGGGGAAAGGGACTAATTAATAAAACTAATTAATGGAGATAATTAATCCTCGGCCAAATCCCTTCCGAGCTACCGGCGCTGGGAACTTTCCTCTCCCAAACTCTCGAGGCAGCTTCACGGGTCACGGGGCCCCCGCCCTAATTAATTACCTAATTAATGAAGGGATTAATTGCAGCCGTCAAGGAGCGGAGGCGGCGCTAATTAGGAGCCAAGGTCACCCCCAAGGGGGGGGTCTGTGGGGACACGGTGACACCAGGAGCTGGTGGCTCCGCAGGCACCTGGGGGGGGGGGGTGGGCAGGGAAAGCTCGTTAGGGCTAATTAAGGCTTTTAATTAGCCGAAGGCCCCCGGGGGGAGCTCAGGGAGGGAGGTTTGTCCCTTTGGGTGACAAGGTCGGGAGAACCCCGCGGGGGGGGGGGGACAATTTGGGGACACTCAGGGCCACGTGGTGACAGGGATGGGTGACCACCCCCACGGGTGACGTCTGGGAGGGGTGTTTGTCCCCCCACGGGTGACCCCTGCAAGTGGCGTTTGTCCCCCACAGGTGACATCTGGCCTGGGAGTTGGGGACAAGCGACTGTCCCCATGGGTGACACCCGCGAGGGGTGTTTGTCCCCACAGATGACATCTACACCTTGGAGAGGTGTTTGTCCCCCACGGGTGACCCCCACAAGGAGTGTCTGTCCCCACGGGTGACATCTGGCCTGAGAGTTGGGGACAAGCGACTGTCCCCACGGGTGACACCCACGAGGGGTGTTTGTCCCCATAGGTGACATCTGGGAGGGGTCTTTGTCCCCCCACGGGTGACACCTGGGAGGGGTGTTTGTCCCCCACGGGTGACATCTGACCTTGGAGTTGGGGACAAGCGACTGTCCCCACGGGTGACACCCACGAGGGGTGTTTGTCCCCATAGGTGACATCTGGGAGGGGTCTTTGTCCCCCCACGGGTGACACCCACGAGGGGTGTTTGTCCCCATGGGTGACACGTGTGAGGGGTGTCTGTCCCCCACGGGTGACACCTGACTGTGACAATGTCCCCAACTCCTGTCCCCCACGGGTGACACCCACAAGGGGTGTTTGTCCCCACGGGTGACACCCCCCTTGTCCCCACCCCCATCCCTCATCCCCCTCCCGGGGTCCCCAACGTGAACCCGGTGCCACCTCGGGGTGCCCAAACCGGCCCCCCCGGTTCTCGGCAGGTGACAAATGAGGTGACAGGTGACAACGCCGTTGCCATGGAGACAAGGGGGGGGCCCCTGGGACCTTCCTCCTGATTTACGCCGGGAGCAAATCGGGGTCACCTGCAGCTGCCCCAAGGGGGGGGTCCCCCTTAACTCTGACCCCCCCCCCCCCAACTTTGGGGTCCCCTTCACCCCCCCCCTTGGGGGTCCCCCTTAACTCTGCCCCCCCTCCCCCATCATGGGTGCCCCCCCCCCCCCCCCCCGTGCGTGGGTGGGGCCGGGCCCCTCCCTGTCATTAAGGGATTATGGGGGAGGGGCAAAGGGGGAAACTGAGGCACATGGGTCCTTCGCCCCCCCCCCCCGGGGGCTCATTAATTATCTGGCGCTAATTGGGCTCCGCCCACTCAAGGAGGTGGGAGGGGCCTTCAGGAGGGGTAGCCCCACCCCCCCCTCCCCCCCACCCCCCCCCCGCTCCTGAGCCGCAAAGGATTGTGGGTCACCTGGGGCTGGGAAGTGGCCCCTGGGGCGTTTGGTCCCAGTGCAGAGGGTGAGGATGGCACTGGGATGAACTGGGAGGCACTGGGAAGCAGTGGGAGGGCACTGGGAAGGGCACTGGGAAAGACTGGGAGGCACTGGGATGAACTGGGAGGCACTGGGAAGGACTGGGAGGGCACTGGGAAGGGCACTGGGAAGGACTGGGAGGCACTGGGATGAACTGGGAGGCACTGGGAAGGACTGGGAGGGCACTGGGAGGGCACTGGGAAGGACTGGGAGGCACTGGGATGAACTGGGAGGCACTGGGAAGCAGTGGGAGGGCACTGGGAAGGGCACTGGGATGAACTGGGAGGCACTGGAAAGGACTGGGAGGGCACTGGGGAGGGCACTGGGAAGGACTGGGAGGCACTGGGATGAACTGGGAGGCACTGGGAAGGACTGGGAGGGCACTGGGAGGGCACTGGGAAGGACTGGGAGGCACTGGGATGAACTGGGAGGCACTGGGAAGCAGTGGGAGGGCACTGGGAAGGGCACTGGGATGAACTGGGAGGCACTGGGATGAACTGGGAGGCACTGGGAAGGACTGGGAGGGCACTGGGGAGGGCACTGGGAAGGACTGGGAGGCACTGGGATGAACTGGGAGGCACTGGGAAGCAGTGGGAGGGCACTGGGAAGGGCACTGGGAAGGACTGGGAGGCACTGGGATGAACTGGGAGGCACTGGGAAGAGAACTGGGACATACTGGGAAGAACAGGAAGGCCCTGATAAGTATAGGGGTGAACTGGGAGGTACGGGAGTGAACTGGGAAGAACTGAGAAGGGCACTGGGATGAACTGGGAAGCACAGGAAGGCTTGCATAGGTGTGGGGATGAACTGGGAGGCACTGGGAAGTGCTGGGAAGGGCACTGGGACGGGCACTGGGGCATACTGGGAAGAAAAAGAAGGCCCTGATAGGTATGGGGGTGAACTGGGAGGTACGGGAGTGAACTGGGAAGGGCACCGGGATGCACTGGGAAGTGCTCAGGTGCACTGGGACACTCTGGGGGGCACTGGGAAGCACTGGGGCAAACTGGGAGACACTGGGTAACACTGTGAGGCACTGGGATTTACTGGCAAATGCTGGGAGCCACTGGCATATACTGGGATGCTCCGGAAGGCAATGGGACATACTGGATTGTACTGGGAAGCACTGGGACATGCTGGGAGGCACAAGGGTGCAGTGGGAGGCACTGGGAGACACTGGAGACACTGGGAGGACACAGGAGGAACTGAGTGGCACTGGGAAGCCCCAGCTGGCACTGGGTTGAACTGGGAGGCTCCACGAGGCCTGAGGAGGTACTGGGAGGCACTGGGAGTCCCTAGAAGGCACTGGGAGGCCCCGCAAGACACTGGGAGGCACTGGAAGGCACTGGGATGCTCCAGGAAGTCCCTGGAAGTACTGGGAGGCACTGGGAGGTCTTAGGGAGTTACTGGGAGGTATTGGGGTGCCCAGGAGACTGCAGGACATACTGGGAAGGCACTGGGAAGGACTGGGAGGCACTGGGTTACCTCAGGAGATGCTGGGAAGCTCCAGGAGCTACTGGGAGGTACTGGAATTCACTGGGATGCCTCAAATGGCACTGGGAGGCACTGGGATACCCCAGGAGATGCTGGGAAGTTTCAGGAACCACTGGGAGGTACTGGGATTTACTGGGATGCCTCAGATGGCACTGGGATGCCCTGAGAAGGCCCTGGCAGGCCTTGAGAAGCACTGGGAGGTACTGGGATTTACTGGGATGCCTCAGATGGCACTGGGATGCCCTGAGAAGGCCCTGGCAGGCCTTGAGAAGCACTGGGAGGTACTGGGATTTACTGGGATGCCTCAGTTGGCACTGGGATGCCCTGAGAAGGCCCTGGGAGGCCCTGGGAACCACTGGGAGGTACTGGGATGCCTCAGATTGCACTGGGAGGCACTGGGATGCCCTGAGAAGGCCCTGGGAGGCCCTGGGAGGCACTGGGAGGCACTGGGAGGCACTGGTTGGCACCCGCGCTGCCCTGGGCCAGGGTGTGGCGGGAGGGTGAGACCGCCCCGACCGGCCCCGCTCCCTCCTGGGGTGGCCCCAGCCCAGGCGGGGCCCGACGGGGATTTAAGGGGCTGGGCCCAGCACCCCGCCAGCCTCCTCTTCCTCCCGCCGCCATGGAGCGCCTCCTGCCGCTGCTGCTCCTGGCCACCGGTGAGGGCACTGGGGGGTACTGGGAGGGCACTGGGGGGCACTGGAAGGGCGCTGGGGGGCGCTAGGGAGCGCGGGGAGGGCACTGAGGGGCACTGGGAGGGTGCTGAGGAGCACTAGAGGGTGATGGGGGGGAACTGGGGGGCACTAGGAGGGCACTGGGGGGTGCTGGAAGGATGCTGGGGGGGGCACTGGGGGGCACTGGGAGAGCACTGGGGGGTACTGGGAGTGTGCTAGGGAGCACTAGAGGGTGACGGGGGGACTGCAGGGGACCAGGAGGGAACTGGGGGGCACTGGGAGGGCACTGGGGAGCACTAGATGGTGATAGGGGGGATTGGGGGGCATTGGGAGGGTACTGGAGGGCAGGGGCAGGAATTGGGGTCACTGGGAGGATGCTGGGGGAGCACTAGGGAGCGCTGGGGGGTACTGGGAGAGCACTGGGGGGGCACTGGGAGGGTGCTAGGAAGCACTAAAGAGTGATGGGGGGACTGGGGGTCACTAGGAGGGCACTGGGGGGCACTGGGAGGGTGTTAGGGAGCAGTAGAGGGTGATGGGGGAACTGGGGAGCACTGGGAGGGTGCTGGAGGGCACAGGGAGGGCACTGGGGGGCACTGGGAGGGCACTAGGAGTTGATGGGAGGATGCTGGAGGGCAATGGGAGGGTGCTGGGGGGCACTAGGCGGTGCTGGAGGGCACTGGGGGGCACTGGGAGGGTGCTGAGGAGCACAAGAGAGTGCTAGGGGAGCACTTGGGGGCACTGGGTGTCACTGGGGGGCACTGGGAGGGTTCTGGGGACACTAGGAGGTGCTGGAGGGCACTGGGGGGTAGTGGGAGTGAAGTGGGGGGCACTGGGAGGGAACTAGAAAGCACTAGAGGTCACTGGAAGGGTACTGGGGGGCACTGGGAGGGTGCTGGGGGCACTAGGAGGTGCTGGAGGGCACTGGGGGGCACTGGGAGTGAAGTGGGGGGGCACTGGAAGGGAACTAGGAAGCACTAGATGGTGCTGGGGGGGCACTGGGGAGCACTGGGAGGGTACTGGGAGTGAAGTGGGGGCACTGGGAGGAAGCTAGGAGGTACTAGATAGTGCTGGGGGGGCACTGGGAGGACACTGGGGAGAACTAGGAGGAGCTGTGAGGGCACTGGGAGGCACTGGGAGTGAAGTGGGGGGCACTGGGAGAGAACTAGGAAGCAGTAGAGGGTGCTGGGGGGGCACTGGGGGGCACTGGGGGGGGAGGAGGGAGAGAGTGGAAGGTACTGGGAGAACACTGGGAGGCCCCAGGAGGCCCTGAGAGGGCACTGGGGAGTACTGGGAAGGAACTGGAGGTGAACTGGGGACACTGGGAGGCAGTGGGTGTGTACTGGTGTGGGTAAGAGGGAAAGAGAAGGTATTGGGGGGCACTGGGGAGCACTGGGAATACTGGTGGAGTGTAGAAGAGAATGAGGAGGGTAATGGAGGGCACTGGGACGGTACTGGGAAGAAGTTGGAGGGGAACTGGGGGCACTGGGAACACACTGGTGGCACGTGGGAAGCACTGGGAGGCACCTGGGGAACACTGAGGTGTACTGGGAGGGAACTGGAAGGTGCTGACGGGATTCTGGGAGGGAGCTGGGGGGAACTGGGGGCACTGGGAGGTGCTGGGAGGGAACTGGAGGCTACTGGGAAGACTGAGGAGGCAGCAGGAGGAAATGGGGTGACGCAGAGTGGCACTGGGAGGCACTGGGAGGCACTGGGGGCCACGAAGGGGGAACGAGGTGGTGTTGGGCAAGAACTGGGAGGCACTGGGAGACACTGGTAGGCAGTGGGTGGGAAGTGATAGGTCACTGGGGATACTGGGAGGGAAACGGAGAGCTGGGAGGACACGGGGGTGACATGGGGAAATGTTGGGTGACCCAGGAGGGAACTGGGAGGAACTGGGAGGGAACTGGGAGGCACTGGGAGGCACTGGGAGACACTGAGAAGCAGCGGGTGGGAAGCTGTAGGTCACTGGGGATACTGGGAGGAGACAGGGGTGACATGGGGAGATATTGTGTGGCCACGGGGACCCCTAAGAGGGAACTGGGAGGAACTGGGTGGCACTGGCTGGTACTGGGAGGCAGTGGGAGGGCACTGGGAGACACTGAGAGGCAGTGGGTGGGAAGCGGTAGGTCACTGGGGATACTGGGAGGAAAAAGGAAGAGCTGGGAGGACACGGGGGTGGCACAGAGAGGTGCTGGGTGGCCATGGGGACCCCTAGGGGAGAACTGGGAGGAACTGGGTGCGAACTGGGAGGCACTGGTAAGCAGTGGGTGGGAAGCAGTAGGTCACTGGGGATACTGGGAGGGAAACAGACCTGGGAGGACACGGGGGTGACGCAGGGACATGTTGGGTGGCCTTGGGAGGGAAGTGGGTGCAAACTGGGTGGGAACTGGGTGGGAACTGGGAGATACTGGGAGGGCACTGGGAGGTGCCGAGCCCCATCCCCGCTCCCACAGCGGCCGTGGGGGAGGAGAACCGGATTGTGGGGGGGAAGAGCTGCGAGAAGAAGCGTCACCCCTACCAGGTGGTGCTGCTGGGCCCCCAGAAGAACATCCACTGCGGGGGGGTCCTCGTCGGCAGGTCCTGGGTGCTGACGGCCGCCCACTGCGACACCAAGAGGTGGGGGGGTCCCCCAAGTCTTGAGGGGGGGGTAAGGGGGGTCACCACTTTGACCACGGGCTACTGGGAGGAGGTGGGGAGGAGGCCACCAGGAGGTGGAGGTGGGGCTGGGCATGGGAGGAGCTGCGTGGGTTTCATCTCGATGGGGTTGGCTACCAAAAGCATCCAGTTGGCCACAAAAAACATCTAATTGGGCTCCTACAATGACCATCTAACTGGGTTGGCCACAAAAAACATCTAATTGGGTTCCCAGAATGACCATCTAAGTGGTTGGCCACCAAAACCTTCCAGATGGCCTCCCAGAGTGACCATCTGACTGGGTTGGCCACCAAAACCTTCCAGTTGGGCTACCAGAATGACCATCTAACTGGGTTGGTCACCTCAACCTTCCAGTTGGGCTCCTAGAATGACCATTTAACTGGTTGGCCACCAAAACAATCTAACTGGGCTCCCAGAGTGACCATCTAACTGGTTGGCCACCACAACCTTCCAGTTGGGCTTCCAGAATGACCATCTAACTGGGTTGGCCACCAGAACCATCTAATTGGGCTCCCAGAATGACCATCTAACTGGGTTGGCCACCAAAACCTTCTAGTTGGGCTCCCAAAATGACCATCCCATTGAACTGGGCAACCACAACCATCCAGTTGGGCTCCCAGTTGACATCAAGCCAATGGGGAAATGGGCCCATTCCTCCATTTTTTGGTGGCCCAACCTTCTCCTGGCCGCCGAGCGCCGCCTCACGGAGAGGTCCCACCAGAAAAATGGGGTAGAAACACCAAATTTTAGTCTTCGGTTGGGCGCGGTGGGGATCTGGAGAGCAGCCAAGGACCTCCAGGTCCTCAGCTTGGACCTGGTTCTTCTCCACCTTGGCTTGAAGCAAGAAGGACTCATCTTGGCCAACTCTTCGGTTGACCCGTTGGGTGCTTCTGGCCTCCAAGCCTCAGTTTCCCCACCCAGCTGAAGATCTTTGTGGTAGGAGGAGAAGCTCCTCCTGACCTCTACCCCGTGGACCTTCTCTTGGCCACCAGAGAAGGTCACCGTGGTCCTTTCTCCACCCTTGTTGACCAGCCCCATCCCCATCCGCATGGGCGACCATAGTTTGAGGACCAAGGAGGGGACGGAGCAATGTGTCACCTCGGCCAAGGCCTTCATCCACCCCAGCTACAACCCCACCACCCATGATGGTGACATCATGCTCCTGAAGCTCCAGAAGCCCGTTCGCTTCACCGACCACGTCCAGGCGGTGGCTTTGCCCAAGCGTTGTCCCCCCCCCAACACCGAGTGTGTCGTCTCGGGTTGGGGCAGCACCAGCAGCCCCGAAGGTAAGGGGGGGGGGGAGGGGAAGGGAGGTGGGGCTTAAGGGACTTGGTGACAGCTGGGAACCTTGGGGACATCTCAGCACCTTAGGGACATCTCCGTGGCTTGGGACATCTCAGCATCTTGGGGACATCTCGGTGGCTTGGAGAAATCTCCGCAACTTGGGGACATCTCAATGTCTTGGGGACATCTCGGTGGCTTGGGGACATCTGAGTGGCTTGGGGACATCTCAGCATCTTGGAGACATCTCAGCATCTTGGGGACATCTCAATGTCTTGGGGACATCTCAGTGGCTTGGGACATCTCGGTGGCTTGGGACTTCTCAGCATCTTGGGGACATCTCGGTGGCTTGGGACATCTGAGTGGCTTGGGACATCTCAGCATCTTGGGGACATCTCAATGTCTTGGGGACATCTCGGTGGCTTGGGACATCTGAGTAGCTTGGGGACATCTCAGCATCTTGGAGACATCTCAGCATCTTGGGGACATCTCAATGTCTTGGGGACATCTCGGTGGCTTGGGACATCTCAGCATCTTGGGGACTTCTCAACATCTTGGGGACATCTCAGTGGCTTGGGACATCTCGGTGGCTTGGGACTTCTCAGCATCTTGGGGACATCTCAATGTCTTGGGGACATCTTGGTGGCTTGGGACATCTGAGTGGCTTGGGGACATCTGAGCCTCTTGGAGACATCTGAGCATCTTGGGGACATCTCAGCATCTTGGGGACATCTCGGTGGCCTGGGACATCTCAGCCCCTTGGGGACATCTCAGTGACTTGGGGACATCTCAGTGACTTGGGGACACCTCCCTCCCCCCTCAGCCCCGTGCCACCACCCCAGAACCTTCCCAATCCCCTCGGGGGTGGCCATCTTGAGGCCTCCTTCCTTGCTGGGCTGTCACCCAAGCGAAGACAGGACGGGGTGTCCCACTGTCCTCGTGGGTCCCCTGACCATGTCCCCTTGACCATGTCCCCCTGACCATGTCCTCCTCCTTCTCCATGTCCCCCCCTCCACCCCATGTCTCCCCCCCCACCTCCCAGGGTACTTCCCCGACGTCCTCCAATGCGCCTCCGTCTACACCATGGCCAACGAAGAGTGCGCCAAGCTCTACCCCAAGGGCATCACCAAGAACATGCTCTGCGCCGGCGTCACCTCAGGGGGCACCGACTCCTGCCAGGTGGGTTTTGGGGGGGCACTGGGGGATGTGGGGGGGCTGCACACCCCCCCCCCCAACTTTGGGGTGGGGAGGTTGGAGCCCACCCAGTTGCCCCCCCCCCCACCTTATCCCAGAGGTGACAAAGCCAATGGAGAAGAACTGGGGTGGGGGCCCCCAAGAACCCAACTCTTGGGGACACGTGCTGCTATAGGAACCCCTCCAAGCTCCACAGGGACCCCCCGGGGGCTATAGGGGCCACCTGGGTTCTATAGGGGTGCTGGGTGCTAGAGGGACCCCTCCGCATGCCACAAGGCCCCCCAGGGGCTATAGGGGCCACCTGGGTTCTATAGGAGTGCTGGGTGCTAGAGGGACCCCTCCCCAAGCACCATGCACAGCCCTGGGTGCTATAGGGGCCTCTGGGTGTTATAGGAGGCCCCCAAGAACCCTACAGCATCTTGGGTGCTAGAGGGACCCCCTGGGTGCTGGAAAGACCCCCAGGGGGGCTACAGGGGCCTCCCCTGTGCTATAGGGAACTGCTGGGCCTCAGCTCCAGCACCGTATAAGTTGTGGTGGTCTCCACGCCCTGACCCTATAGAACATGGTGGCCTCCATCCCTTCACCCTATAGAACATGGTGGCCACCATCACTTCACCCTATAGAACATGGTGGCCTCCATCCCTTCGCCCTATAGAACATGGTGGCCTCCATCCCTTCGCCCTATAGAACATGGTGGCCTCCATCCCTTCACCCTATAGAACATGGTGGCTTCCATCCCTTCACCCTATAGAACATGGTGGCCACCATCCCCTGACCCTATAGAACATGGTGGCCTCCATCCCTTCACCCTATAGAACATGGTGGCTTCCATCCCTTCACCCTTTAGAACATGGTGGCCTCCATCCCTTCACCCTATAGAACATGGTGGCCACCATCCCTTCACCCTATAGAACATGGTGGCCTCCATCCCTTCACCCTATAGAACATGGTGGCTTCCATCCCTTCACCCTATAGAACATGGTGGCTTCCATCCCTTCACCCTATAGAACATGGTGGCCACCATCACTTCACCCTATAGAACATGGTGGCTTCCATCCCTTCACCCTATAGAACATGGTGGCCACCATCCCCTGACCCTATAGAACATGGTGGCCTCCATCCCTTCACCCTATAGAACATGGTGGCCACCATCCCCTGACCCTATAGAACATGGTGGCCTCCATCCCTTCACCCTATAGAACATGATGGCCACCATCCCCTGACCCTATAGAACATGGTGGCCTCCATCCCTTCACCCTATAGGTCGTGGTGGTACCCAGGGGAGAACCGTGGCCCCTGCAGCATCTGCGGGGGGTGAAACTGGGTCATTTTTGGGGTTCCCAGTAGTTTTTGGGGGGGGATTTGGGGGGATCCCCCCCTTCACGAGCTTCTTTCTGTGTCCCCCCACCTCCCCAGGGCGATTCGGGGGGGCCCCTGGTGTGCGGGTCAGAGCTGCAGGGCATCGTCTCGTGGGGGATGCAAGTTTGTGGCCAACGGGGCAAACCGGGCGTCTACACCCGCGTCTGCGAGTTCACCGCCTGGATCCACGACGTCATGAGGAGCAACGGTCGCGTCTGAACCCCCCCGCACCCCCCCCAAAAAAAAAAATATGGAAGAGTCCACCCCCCCCATACACCCCCCCACACTCCCCCGGGGAAGAGCTCCTGGAATAAAGCCCTGTGAAACGTGGCCACCTTCTGCCCTGGCGTGGCTACAGCACAGACATGGAGGCCGGGGGGGGGTGGGGGGGGATGGGGGGGGGCATCATGGCCGCCGTGAGCACGGGGAGGAAATGGCGCCCGTTGGGGTTGGTGGTTGTGGTGAGCGACTTGTGGCCATGTATGTTTGGTGCTGGTGGCCATGGTGGCAACCTCCAATCACCTATCTGGTGCTGGTGGCCATGGTGGCAACCTGCAACCACACCCCTGGTGCTGGTAGCCATGGTGGGACAAATGGCCACGTAAGTTTGTTGCTGGTGGCCATGGTGGCAACTTCCCATCACACCCCTGGTGCTGGTGGCCATGGTGGACAACTCATGGCCACGTATGTTTGGTGCTGGTGGCCATGGTGGCAACCTCCAATCACCTATCTGGTGCTGGTGGCCATGGTGGCAACTTCTAACCACACCCTTGGTACTGGTGGCCGTGGTGGACAACTCATGGCCACGTATGTTTGGTGCTGGTGGCCATGGTGGCAATCACCTATCTGGTGCTGGTGGCCATGGTGGCAACCTGCAACCACACCCCTGATGCTGGTAGCCATGGTGGGACAAATGGCCACGTAAGTTTGTTGCTGGTGGCCATGGTGGCAACCTCCAATCTCATATCTGGTGCTGGTGGCCATGGTGGACAACTCATGGCCACATATCTTTGGTGATGGTGGCCATGGTGGCAACCTACAAGCAAATCTGGTGCTGGTGGCCACGGTGGCAACTTACAAGCACACCCCTGGTGCTGACAGGCTACACGTGTCCAGCTCTGGCAGACACATGTTGAGCTCTGGAGGACACGCGTGTCCAGGCCTGCAGCACACGTATGTCCAGGTGTGGCAAATCCAGCTGGCAATCCGTGGCCACACATGTCCAGCTCTGGAGAACACGCATCCAGGTCTGGAGGACACGTATGTCCAGGTCGGTAGAACACGTGTCCAAGTCTGTAGAACACGTGTCTAGATCTGGAGAACGTGTGTCCAAGTCTGGAGGAGACATGTCCAGTTCTGGAGGACATGTATGACCAGGTCTGGAGGACACGTGTGTCCAGGTCTGTAGAACACATGTCCAGGCCTAGAGGACATGTATGTCCAGGTCTGGAGGATGCGTGTCCAGATGTGGAGGACATGTGTGTATAGGTCAGTAGAACACGTGTCCAGATCTGTAAAACACGTGTGTCCGGGTCTGGAGGACACATATGTCCAGGTCAGTAGAACACATGTCCAGGTCAGTAGAACATGTGTGTCCAGGTCTGGAGGACATGTGTGTCCAGGTCAGTAGAACACGTGTCCAGATCTGTAAAACACGTGTGTCCAGGTCTGGAGGACATGTGTGTCCAGGTCAGTAGAACATGTGTCCTGGTCAGTAGAACATGTGTCCAGGTCTGTAGAACATGTGTCCAGATGTGGAGGACACGCGTGTCCAGGTCAGTAGAACATGTGTCCAGGTCAGTAGAACATCTGTGTCCAGGTCTGGAGGACACACGTGTCCAGGTCAGTAGAACACGTGTCCAGATCTGTAAAACACATGTGTCCGGGTCTGGAGGACACATATGTCCAGGTCAGTAGAACACATGTCCAGGTCAGTAGAACATGTGTGTCCAGGTCTGGAGGATACACGTGTCCAGGTCAGTAGAACACGTGTCCAGATCTGTAAAACACGTGTGTCCAGGTCTGGAGGACATGTGTGTCCAGGTCAGTAGAACATGTGTCCCGGTCAGTAGAACATGTGTGTCCAGGTCTGGAGGACACATGTGTCCAGGTCAGTAGAACACGTGTCCAGGTCTGGAGGCCACAAGAGGACACTCATATCCAAACCTGGTGGACACACGTGTGCAGCTCACGAGGTCACGGCTGGTGGCCACAACCAGCGCCCCGTGGTCCCACGTGTGTCCCCCCCCAACCATGCCCCCCCCTCCCCACATGCTGGTGTCCCCCCCACGGGGCACCCGGGGTTATCGTGGGCCGCGTGGAGTAAAGCAGGGAGCTGGCTCCTCCTGGGAGCGCGTGGGCGCCCTAATTGGCACCAATTAAGAGCTCGCTAACGAGGCGGCCGCTAACGAGGCCCCCCACCGAGAGAACCAGTTGGGCCAAGCCCACGAAGCCGCCAAGCCCTGTTTACACCATTTACACCCGGCGGGACTGCTTGGGATTTTCACAGTGGGGGGGCGGGGCGAGGGGGTGGGAAAGCTCCGCCCTTCCCAGATCCTGGCCACGCCCCCCTCCCCCCCCCGCAGGAAGTCCCGCCCCCGTGAGCGTGCAAGCGGCACAGGGTGGCAGCACCCTCTAGCGCGAGTGTGCACCCAGGGGTGTGCGCAGGGAGGTAAACGCGTGGTGTGGACATGTGTCAGGGACGTGTGGACATGTGTCGTGGACATGTGGACACAGATCATGGATGTGTGGACTTGTGTCACAAACATGTGGACGTGTGTCATGGACATGAGGACACGGCTTGAGGACATGTGGACACGTGTCATGGATGTGTGGACATGGATCATGGATGTGTGGACGTGTGACACAGGCATGTGGACATGTGTCATGGACATGAGGACATGGCTCGTGGACGTGTGGACACATCATGGACGTGTGGACGTGTGTCATGGACATGAGGATATGGCTCGAGGACATGTGGACACATGTCATGGATGTGTGGACATGGATCATGGATGTGTGGACGTGTGTCACAGATGTGGACGTGTGTCATGGACATGAGGACATGGCTCGTGGACGTGTGGACACATCATGGACGTGTGGACGTGTGTCACAAACATGTGGACACGTGTCTCATGGACATGAGGACATGGCTCGTGGATGTGTGGACACGTGTCATGGATGTGTGGACACAGATCATGGATGTGTGGACATGTGTCACAGACTTGTGGACATGTGTCGTGGACATGTGGACACAGATCATGGATGTGTGGACTTGTGTCACATACATGTGGATGTGTGTCATGGACATGAGGACATGGCTCGAGGACATGTGGACACGTGTCATGGATGTGTGGACATGGATCATGGATGTGTGGACGTGTGTCACAGGCATGTGGACGTGTGTCATGGATATGAGGACATGGCTCGTGGACGTGTGGACACATGTCATGGATGTGTGGGCGTGTGTTGTGGACATGTGGATGTGTGCCGTGGACATGTGGACGTGTGGAGACGTGTTTGTGTTGTGGACATGCAGATGTGTGTCATGGACATGTCGATGTGTGTCATGGATGTGCGGACACATGTTGTGGACGCGTGGACATGTGTGTCATGGGCATGCAGACATGTGTCATGGACACGTGGACATGTGCACATGTGTCATGGGTGTGTGCACATGTGTCATGGACGTGTGGACACGTGTCATGGATGTGTGGACGTCTGTTGTGGACATGTAGTTGTGTGTCATGGACATGGTGACGTGTTGTGGGCATGTGCACATGTGTCATAGACATGCGGACATGTCATGGACGTGTGGACATGTGGATGTGTGTCGTAGATGTGTGCACGTCATGGACACGCAGACATGTGTCATGGATGTGTGGACACATGTCAGCATGTGGTCATGTGTCATGATGTGCAGGCGTGTCACGGACGTGTTGACATGTGTCATGGACATGCAGACACATCATTGACATGTGGATGTGTGTTGTGGGCATGTGGACGTGTGTCATGGACATGTGGATGTGTCAGGCACATGCTGACATGTGTTGTGCACGTGTGCACTGTGTCATGGGGGTGTGGACACGTGTCGTGGGCGTGTGGATGCGTGTCATGGCCGTGTGGACGTGTGTTGTGGCCGTGTGGCCGTGTGTCGTGGGCATGTGGACAGGTGTCGTAGGGTGTGGATGTGCATTGTGGGTGTGTGGACACATGTCGTGGGTGTGTGGACACGTGTCATAGCCATGTGGACATGTGTCATGGCCGTGTGAACACATGTCATGGGTGTATGGACACGTGTCCTGGGCATGTGGACACGTGTCATGGGTGTATGGACATGTGTCCTGGGCATGTGGACATGTGTCATGGGCATGTGGACGTGTGTCATGGCTGTGTGGACACACGTCATGGGCGTGTGGATGTGTGTTGTGGTCATGTGGACGTGTGTCATGAGCATGTGGACACATGGCCTGGGTATGTGGATGCGTGTTGTAGGCGTGTGGATGTGTGTCATGGGCATGTGGATGCGTGTGGTGGTCATGTGGTCATGTGTCGTGGGCGTGTCCTGTCCCAGAGACGTGTACACACGTGTGCAACCACCCGGATGCGCCGTCAAAGCGCGGCAGAACCCCCTGCGACACCCTCGCCCTTTGCTCCCGCCCCCAGGGCCGGGCAGCCAATCGCGTGGGACCGCCTCCAGAGCTGACGGGCCAATCAGCTGCTCTTCAAATTCAGCCAGCCAATCAGGGTGCGCTGATGGCGTTTCCCTCCAACTCAACCAGCCAATGGCCAACGTTTCCCTCCAACTCAACCGGCCAATGGCCAACTTTTCCCTCCAACTCAACCAGCCAATGGCCAACGTTTCCCTCCAACTCAACTGGCCAATGGCCAACGTTTCCCTCCAACTCAACCAGCCAATGGCCAACGTTTCCCTCCAACTCAACCAGCCAATGGCCAACGTTTCCCTCCAACTCAACTGGCCAATGGCCAACGTTTCCCTCCAACTCAACTGGCCAATGGCCAACGTTTCCCTCCAACTCAACTGGCCAATGGCCAACGTTTCCTTCCAACTCAACCAATCACTGGCCAACGTTTCCCTCCAACTCAACTGGCCAATGGCGAACGTTTCCTTCCAACTCAACCAGCCAATGGCCAACGTTTCCTTCCAACTCAACTGGCCAATGGCCAACATTTCCTTCCAACTCGACCAGCCAATAGCCAATGTTTCCCTCCAACTCAACTGGCCAATGGCCAACGTTTCCCTCCAACTCAACCAATCATTGGCCAACGTTTCCCTCCAACTCAACCAGCCAATGGCCAACACATCCTTCCAACTCAACTGGCCAATGGCCAACGTTTCCCTCCAACTCAACTGGCCAATGGCCAACACATCCTTCCAACTCAACTGGCCAATGGCCAACATTTCCCTCCAACTCAACCAGCCAATCATCTTCCTCACCCTTCCAAAACCCCTCGACCAACCACCGCGGCCGTATCCCCACCTCCACCCGCCCAACCGCCTCCTCCTCCTCCTCCCCGCGGCGCCTCCGCCCATCTCCGTGCCGGCCAACGGCGCGCCGCGACCTCCCGTCACTCCTGACCAATCAACAACCTCCTCCTCCTCCTCCTCCACCACCCCCCCCCAGGCCCGGGCGGTGCCGTGGAAGCGTCGAGGGATTAGAGAAGGTGGCGACGAGGCGTCTTCGCGCCCGGGGTGGGACGAGCCGGGCCGGGCCCTGACGCCGTTATAAAACCATCGGGCGCCGCTCACGTGGGAGGGGCCGGGCGCGGCGCCGCCGCCACCGACCAGACGCGCCGGGGCCGGTTGGGACAGATTTTGGGTGGTTTTGGGTTTGGTTTTTTTTTTAATTTTTTTCTTCTTTTTATTTTTTTTTGGTGGCGTCGGGGTCGGCGGCGACGACGGGGGGTTTTTGGGGGGGTTTCTTTTTTTGGGCGGAGGGAGACGCCCCCAAGCACGAGGATTCGGAGCTCGAAGTGAAAGAGTTCGGCCGCGAAGGAGCGGGGAGGCCCCCGGCGGGGACCCGCCGAGAGGTTTGAGGGGGTTATGGGGGGGGGGGGGGGAGCCCCTTCTCAAGGGGTCGTGGGCCGGGGTCACCCCGGTCAGATGCTGCCCCGGGGCTCCTCCTCCAGGTTTACTCCATCCCTGTCCTCTGTCTGTCCCTTCTCCTCCAGGTTTACTCCATCCCTGGGTTCCATCTATCCCTTCTCCTGGTTTACACCATCCCCGGGCTCTCTCCATCCCCCTCCTCCAGGTTTACTCCATCTCTGGGCTCCATCTGTCCCTTCTTCTCCAGGTTTACACCATCCCTGGTCTCTGTCCTTCCCTCCTCCAGGTTTACTCCATCTCTGGGCTCCATCTGTCCCTTCTTCTCCAGGTTTACACCATCCCTGGTCTCTGTCCTTCCCTCCTCCAGGTTTACTCCATCTCTGGGTTCGATCCTTCCTTCCTCCTCCAGGTTTACTCCATCCCTGGGTTCCGTCCATCCCTTCTCCTGGTTTACACCATCCCCGGGCTCTCTCCATCCCCCTCCTCCAGGTTTACTCCATCTCTGGGCTCCGTCTGTCCCTTCTTCTCCAGGTTTACACCATCCCTGGTCTCTGTCCTTCCCTCCTCCAGGTTTACTCCATCTCTGGGCTCAATCCTTCCTTCCTCCTCCAGGTTTACTCCATCCCTGGGTTCTGTCTATCCCTTTTCCTGGTTTACACCATCCCTGGGCTCTCTCCATCCCCCTCCTCCAGGTTTACTCCATCTCTGGGCTCTGTCCTTCCTTCTCCAGGTTTACTCCATCCCTGTGCTCCGTCTGTCCATTCTTCTCCAGGTTTACTCCATCCCTGGGCTCTGTCCTTCCCTCCTCCAGGTTTACTCCATCTCTGGGCTCGATCCTTCCTTCCTTCTCCAGGTTTACTCCATCCCTGCGTTCTATCCATCCCCCCTCCTCCATGTTTGCTCCATCCCTGGGCTCACTCCATCCCCCCTCCTCCAGATTTACTCCATCCCTGGGATCCGTCCATCGCTTTTCCTGGTTTACACCATCCCTGGGTTCTATTCATCCCTCCTCCAGGTTTACATCATCCCTGGGCTCCGTCCTTCCTTCCTTCTCCAGGTTTACTCCATCCCTGACCTCCATCCTCCCTTCCCTTCTCTGTGTTTGCTCCATCCCTGGGCTCCGTCTGTCCCTTCTTCTCCAGGTTTACACCATCCCTGGTCTCTGTCCTTCCCTCCTCCAGGTTTACTCCATCTCTGGGCTCGATCCTTCCTTCCTCCTCCAGGTTTACTCCATCCCTGGGCTCCATCTGTCCCTCTTCTCCTGGTTTACTCCATCTCTGGGCTCGATCCTTCCTTCCTCCTCCAGGTTTACTCCATCCCTGGGCTCCATCTGTCCCTCTTCTCCTGGTTTACACCACCCCTGGGCTCTATCCATCCCCCTCCTCCAGGTTTACTCCATCCCTGGTCTCCATCCTTCCCTCCTCCAGGTTTACTCCATCTCTGGGCTCGATCCTTCCTTCCTCCTCCAGGTTTACTCCATCCCTGGGTTCTGTCCATCCCCCTCCTCCAGGTTTACACCACCCTTGGGCCCCATCCTTCCCTCCTCCTGGTTTGCTCCATCCCTGGGCTCTACTCATTCCTCTTCTCCAGGTTTACTCCATCTCGGGTCTCCCTCCTCCTCCTCCTTCTCCTCTGTGCTGGCCCCATTGCCCCCACCCCACACCCCTCCCTCCCTCCTCAGCCCCCCTTCCCCAGCCCCCCATCCTCATCCGGTCTCCCCACAGGGTCCTACCCCCCATATCCGTGGGTCCCACCCCCCATATCTGTGGGTCCCACCCCCTCCATTTGTGGGTACCACCCCCCATATCTGTGGGTCTCACCCCCTATATCCGTGGGTCCCTCCCCGTATACATTTAGGTCCCGCTCCCCATATCTGTAGGTCCCACCCCCCATATTTGTGGGTCCCACCCCTATATCTGTGGGTCCCACCTCCCATATCCACAGGTCCCACCCCCCATATCTGTGGGTCCCACCCCCCATATTTGTGGGTCTCACCCCCATATCGGTAGGTCCCACCCCCCATATCTGTGGGTATCACCCCCCATATCTGTGGGTCTTACCCCTCATATCCACAGGTCCCACCCCCCATATCTGTGGGTATCACCCCCCATATCCATGGGTCCCACACCCCATATCCATGGGGCCCCCCTCCCATGTCTGTGGGGAGCAGTGACCCGCGCCCATGGGCCCCATTTCCTTTATCCGTGGGGCCCACAGGGAGTGGTGACCCACACCCATGGGTGGCTCTGACCCATGGCCATGGGAACTGTGACCCACAGTCACGTGGAGCCTTGACCCACTTCCATGGGGCCCACAAACCTCCTCCGTGGGGAGCCCTGACCCATGGCTGTGGGGAACTGTGACCCACAGGGAACTGTGACTCATGGGGAGACCTGACCCACGGCTGTAGGGGACCATGACCCACGGGGAACAGTGACCCATGGCCATGGGGAACTGTGACCCACGGGGAGCCATGACCCACAGGAAACCATGAACCATGGCCATGGGGAATTGTGACCCACGGGGAACTCTGACCCACAGGAAACCATGACCCACAGCCATGGGGAACTGTGACCCACAGGGAACTGTGACCCACGGGGAGCCATGACCCATGGCCATGGGGAAATGTGACCCACAGGGAACCATGAACCATGGCCATGGAGACCTGTGACCCATGGGGAACTGTGACCCACAGCCATGAGGAGCCATGACCCATGGGGAACCGTGACCTACAGGGAACCGTGACCCACAGCCACAGGGAACTGTGACCCACAGGGAGCTGTGACCCATGGCCGTGGGGGACCATGACCCATGGGGAGCCATGACCCACGGCCATGGGGAATTGTGACCCACAGGGAACCATGACCCACAGCCATGGGGGACCATGACCCACAGGGAACCATGAAGGACCATGACCCACAGAGAACCGTGACCCACAGGAAACCATGACCCATGGCCGTGGTGGACCATGACCCATGGGGAACCATGACCCATAGCCATGGGGAGCCATGACCCACAGGGAACTGTGACCCACGGCCATTGGGGACCATGACCCATGGGGACCCCTGACCCACAGGGAACCATGACCCCCAGCCATGGGGGACCATGACCCACAGGGAACCATGAAGGACCATGACCCATGGGGACCCCTGACCCACAGGGAACCATGACCCCCAGCCATGGGGGACCATGACCCACAGGGAACCATGAAGGACCATGACCCATGGGGACCCCTGACCCACAGGGAACCATGACCCCCAGCCATGGGGGACCATGACCCACAGGGAACCATGAAGGACCATGACCCATGGGGACCCCTGACCCACAGGGAACCATGACCCCCAGCCATGGGGGACCATGACCCGCAGGGAACCATGAAGGACCATGACCCATGGGGAACCACGACCCACAGCCACGGGCGCCTCCCACCCACAGCCTCGAAGAACCATAACCCCCAGCCATGGGGCAACCGCGACCCACAGCTCCGGGGGCCGCGACCCACAGCCCTGGCCCGGGGGAGGCATCCGAGGGCAGCGTGAGGTGCTGGGAGGTCAATCGCCTCAAGCCAAGGAGGGGGAGGCGGAGGAGTTGGTGGAGCCCGTAATTAGGAGCCTCATTAACGATGACTCTGTTGATTGCCGCCGTGGCACCGGAGGGGGGGGGGGGTGATGACGTCACCGTTGCAAAAGCACGATGACGGGGCGAATCGGGCAGCAGCTGGGCGGAGGGGACAGAGGAGGGGCCCCCGCCACACCCGCGTGGACCCCAAAATGGTGTAGAGTTACCGCAACCCCCCCCACACCCCCCCAAAAAAAAGGAAAAAAACTACATGGAGGTGCCACGACGCCCCCCAAGAACCATCTCAGCTTCTCCCCGGGGTGTGGGGCAGAGGGTGCAGGTGAAGCCCTGAAGGGCCAAACCCCCAGTGTGGCACTAACGCCTCTGCCCCACAGCGGCCACGGCGATGGAGTTACGAGCCACGGTGGCCCCCAGGCTCTGGGGCACCGTGAAGCTGCTGGGAACGCTGGTCCTGGTGGCATCCACGGGTGAGTGGAGGGGTGGAGGGGGCGCGCGGCCACGCGCGTGGTGGCGCTAACACGTGTGTGACGTGTGCGTGTGTCCCCTCCGCCACGTCCCTCCTCCCTCGCAGCGTCCTCGGTGGCCGGTGAAAACCGCGTGGTGGGGGGCATGGACTGCCAGCCCCACTCGCAGCCGTGGCAAGTGGCCATCCTGGACATGTACAAGCTCTACTGCGGCGGCGTCCTGGTGGCCAGGCAGTGGGTGGTGACGGCGGCCCACTGCACCACGCCGGGGTAAGGGGGCGACAGCGCGCGGGGCGTGGGCTCGACGGGGCCCTCGTGACCCACCGCGGGTGGGCGACCCAACCTCCCCCCCAGCTTGCCGTGGCCTGTCATGGCCTCTGTGGGCCACACGTGTCCTCTTGTGGTCGCATGGAGGGCATGGACACGACCTGTGGTCTACATGTGTCATGCTGGGGGGGGGCTCCATGTGTGTCACGCGTGTCCGCGGACCCACACAGGGGACCATGACGTGTCCCACACGTGTCCTGGATATGCTGTAGACACCTTGACCGGTCACGTGGGCTGTGACATGTCCCACATGTATCCTCTCGTGGTCACACGGAGGTCATGACCATGCTGTGGTCTCTGTGGTCTACACGTGTCATGGCTACGGGGGCTCCATGTGTGTCACGCATGTCCACGGTGTCACACGTGGGCTGTGACATGTCCCACATGTGTCCTGGACATGTTGTAGACTCCATGTGCCACACGTGGGTCATGACATGTCCCATATGTGTCCTCTTGTGGTCACATGGAGGTCATGGCCATGACCTGTGGTCTACACGTGTCATGGCCATGGGGGGCTCCATGTATGTCACGCATGTCCACGGCCCCACACAGGGACTGTGACATGTCCCACACATGTCCTGGACATGCTGTAGACCCCATGTGCCACACGTGGGCTGTGAAGTGTCCACACGTGTCCTCATGTGGTTGCATGGAGGTCATGGCCATGACCTGTGGTCTACATGTGTCATGGCTATGGGGGGCTCCATGTGTGTCACGTGTGGCCACGGTGCCACATGGGGACTGTGACATGTCCCACACATGTTCTGGGTATGGTGTGGACCCCATGTGCCACACGTGGGCCATGATGTGTCCCACATGTGTCCTCTCATGGTCACATGGAGGTCATGATCATGCTGTGGTCTCTGTGGTCTACACGTGTCATGGCTATGGGGGGCTTCACATGTGCCATGCATGTCCATGGTCCCACACGGGGACCGTGACGTGTCCCACACGTGTCCTGGACATGTTGTAGACCCCATGTGCCACATGTGGGCAGTGATGTGTCCCACACGTGTCTTCTCATGGTCACATGGAGGTCATGGCCATGACCTGTGGTCTACACGTGTCACGGCTGTGGGGGTCTCCACGTGTCATGCGTGTCCACAGTCCCAATGGGGGCCATGACGTGTCCTACACGTGTCCTGGCCATGCTGTGGACTCAGTGTGCCACACATGGGCCATGACATGTCCCACACATGTCCTGGCCACGCCGCAGACTCCATGTCCCATGTGTGGCCCACGCCATGTCCCACCCGTGTCCTGGCCATGGTGTCCCACCACATGCCACGGCTGCGCCCTGGTCTCCACATCCCATTCACGGGCTGGGCCATGTCCCACCCGTGTCCTGGCCACATCCCACGTGTGTCCCGGCCATGCCACGTCCCGTAGGACCCATGGCCACATCCCCACATCCCATACATGGGCCAGACTGTTGGTGCCCTACACGTCCCAGCCCCACCGTGCCCCACAAGTCCAGTGGCCACACCGTGGCCTCCAAGCCCCACCCATGGGCCACAGTCTTGTGGCCATAGCCACCCCTCCACATGTCCCTGCGTGTCGTAGGATCACCAGCACCCACCTGGGCAAGCACAACCTCTACACCCGCGAGTGGGGCGAGGTGCAGAAGATGGTGCAGAAGTTCGTGCCCCACCCCAACTACAACCCCACCACCAAGGACAACGACATCATGTTGATGAAGCTCCTGACGCCCGTCACCCTCAACAACAGGATCCAGCCCATCCCCGTGGCCTCCTGCCTCCCAGAGCCCGGCACCACCTGCGTCACCTCGGGATGGGGGGCCACCACCTCCCCAGAAGGTACCCAGTACCCGTGGCCTCTTTTGGAGGTCTGGGTCATCTCTTGAAGGTCTGGGTCCCCTTCTGGAGGTCTAAGACTCCTCCTGGAGGTCTGGGTCTTCTCCTGGAGGTCTGAGTCCCCTTCTGGAGGTCTGAGCCTCCTCCTGGAGGTCTGGGTCATCTCCTGGAGGTCTGGACCTCCAGGTCTGAGCCTTCTCCTGAAGGTCTGGGTCCTGTCCTGGAGGTCTGGGTCCCCTTCTGGAAGTCTGAGTCTCCTCCTGGAGCTCTGGGTCCCCTCCTGGAGCTCTGGGTCATCTCCTGGAGATCTGGATCCTCTCCTGAAGGTCTGAGACTCCTCTTGGAGGTTTGGGTCTTCTCCCAATGGTTTGGGTCATCTCCTGGAGGTCTGGGTCTTCTCCTGGAGGTCTGGGTCCCCTTCTGGAGATCTGAGCCTCCTCCTGGAGGTCTGGATCCCCTCCTGGAGCTCTGGGTCATCTCCTGGAGATCTGGGTCCTCTCCTGAAGGTCTGAGACTCCTCCTGGAGGTTTGGGTCTTCTCATGAAGGTCTGGGTCATCTCCTGGAGGTCTGGGTCTTCTCCTGGAGGTCTGGGTCATCTCCTGGAGGTCTGGGTCTTCTCCTGGAGGGCTGGGTTTTCCCCCCGGACATCTGGGTGATCTCCTTGGCACCTCGGTCCTCTCATGAGGGCCTGGGTCTTCTCCTCAACACCTGGGTCCCGTCCCAGAGGCCTGAGTCTTCTCCTGAGCACCCAAGTCCCCTCCTACGTCCTCTCCTGGACACCTGGGTCCCTCCTGGAGACCTGGGTCCTCTCCTAAGAAATGGGAACAAAAAGGGGCAGCAGAGGAGGGAAGGGAAGGAAATAACATGAAATTAGGTTAATTCATACCAAATATGATGAAAAGAAACAAGCAGGAATACCCTAAAAATCACATAAAATCCTAGAAATCGAATGTTGGATGAAATGAGAAATTAACAGGACGGGGTTTGATAACAGAAAGGAAACAAGGGAAAGGGAGGGGGGGATAAGATAAAGCTGGTGAAAAACAGATAAATTAAGTGAAAGAAAATTCGTTAAGTAGAACAGGAGGGAGCAGGAAGAAATGAGAATAAATGAAGTGAAATAGTACGGAGGATAAAATTAAATTAAACCTTAAGTATTACAGAGAGTGAAATTAAAATTAAAACTTGAGTGAAATAGAAGATTTAAAATTAAAAATTGTTGAATAAAATTAAAATTTAAAAAGTGAAAGAGTACGGAGGATAAAATTAAAATTAAAAATTGTTGAATACAATTAAAATTTAAAAAGTGAAATAATACGGAGGATAAAATTAAAGATTGTTGAATAAAATTAAAATTTAAAAAGTGAAATAGTGCGGAGGATAAAATTAAAAATAAAAAATGTTGAATAAAATTAAAATTAAAACTTAAGTGAAAGAATACAGAGGATAAAATTAAAATTAAAAATTTTTGAATACAATTAAAATTTTTAAAAGTGAAATAGTGCGGAGGATAAAATTAAAACTGTTGAATAAAATTAAAATTTAAAAAGTGAAAGAGTACGGAGGATAAAATTAAAATTAAAAATTGTTGAATACAATTAAAATTTAAAAAGTGAAAGAGTACGGAGGATAAAATTAAAATTAAAAATTGTTGAATACAATTAAAATTTAAAAAGTGAAAGAGTACAGAGGATAAAATTAAAATTTAAAAATGTTGAATAAAATTAAACTTTAAAAAGTGAAATAATACGGAGGATAAAATTAAAAATTGTTGAATAAAATTAAAATTTAAAAAGTGAAATAGTGCGGAGGATAAAATTAAAATTAAAAGTTGTTCAATACAATTAAAATTAAAATTTAAGTGAAAGAACACAGAGGATAAAATTAAAATTTTAAAACCCCCAGAAGACAAAAAGTGGTTAAAATGGGATAAACCAGCAATATCCTAAAATTAAATTCGAGGAAATGAAAGAAAAAATGTACGAAAGGGAAATAAGACAGAATTTAGGAGAAGACACCCCAAAAAAAGACCCAATTTCCAGAGTTTCCTTATTCCGCCCCAGAAATCCCCCGGGGAGGACATTTCCCCCCCCCCCAATAGGCTGTGTCTCCACTGGTGACTTTCTCATTGAAAACGCCCCAAATCGCTCATTTTTCACCCCAAAACCCAACTGGAGACACTTCTGCGGGGCGGAGCGGGTGGAGTTGATGGGTTTTTTGGGGGGGGGGGTGTGAATTTCTGCCGGTTGCCGGGTCGATCGCTCTGGTTTCTTTCTTCCCCCCCCCACCCCTCTCCGTGTCCCGGCTCAGTCACTTACCCGGACGTCTTGCAGTGCGTCAACGTCACCATCTTCTCGTCGGCCGAGTGTCACCGGTTGTACCCCGGTTCCATCACCGACAACATGTTGTGCGCCGGGAGCCTCCAAGGCGGTAGGGACTCCTGCCAGGTACGGCAAAACATCCCTCTCGGCCATGGCCGCCTCTTCGCCAAGGGGGGGGGGGGGCCTTGGGTGTCCTTTTGGCAACAAAACGGGGTCTTCCACTCTTGGCCAACCTCATTATGAAGCCAATGAGGGGTGGCCAACGCAAGGATGGTCTTCAAGTAAAGGTTGGGTGACTCATTCGCAGTTGGTCAACTCAAGAGGAGTTGGGTAACCCAGTGTTGGTTCTTCAACCCAACAAGGGTTGGCCAACTCATTCATAGTTGGCCAACTGAAGAAGAGTCAGCCATCCCAAGAGGAGTTGAATAACTTGGTGTTGGTTCTTTGGTCCATCAGGGGTTGGCCAACTCATTCATAGTTGGCCAACTCAAGAAGAGTTGGTCAACCTGAGAGGAGTTGAGTAACCCAGTGTTGGTTCTTCAACCCAACAAGGGTTGGCCAACTCATTCATAGTTGGCCAACTGAAGAAGAGTCAGCCATCCCAAGAGGAGTTGAATAACTTGGTGTTGGTTCTTTGGTCCATCAAGGGTTGGCCAATTCATTCATAGTTGGCCAACTCAAGAAGAGTTGGTCAACCTGAGAGGAGTTGAGTAACCCAGTGTTGGTTCTTCAACCCAACAAGGGTTGGCCAACTCATTCATAGTTGGCCAACTGAAGAAGAGTCAGCCATCCCAAGAGGAGTTGAATAACTTGGTGTTGGTTCTTTGGTCCATCAAGGGTTGGCCAATTCATTCATAGTTGGCCAACTCAAGAAGAGTTGGTCAACCTGAGAGGAGTTGAGTAACCCAGTGTTGGTTCTTCAACCCAACAAGGGTTGGCCAATGCAAGTAGAATTGGCCAATTCAAGAACACCTGGCCAATCCAAGAGGAGTTGAATAACTTGGTGCTGGTTCTTCAACCCAACAAGTGTTGGCCAACTCATTCATAGTTGGCCAACTCAAGAAGTGTCGGCCAACTCAAGAGCAGGGGGTAACCCAATGTTACTTCTTTGGCCCAACAAGGGTTGGCCAACTCATTCATAGTTGGCCAACTCAAGAAGAGCCAGTCAACCCAAGAGTTGAAGAACCTCATGTTGGTTCTTCAACCCAACAGGGGTTGGTCAAATCATTTATAGTTGGCCAACCCAAGAATAGTTGAGTAACCCAGTGTTGATTCGTCAACCCATCAAGGGTTGGCCAACTCATTCACTGTTGGCCAACTCAAGAACATCCAGCCAACCCAAGAGGAGTTGAATAACACTTGTTGGGTTGAAGAATCTCCCTCTTCAACCCAGCAAGGGTTGGACAACCCATGGATGATTTTCAACCCAACAAGATTTGGCCAACCCATTCATAGTTGGCCAACTCAGGAAGAGCCGGTCAACCTAAGAGGAGTTGAATAACACTTGTTGGGTTGAAGAATTTCCCTCTTCAACCCAGCAAGGGTTGGCCAACTCAAGGATGTTCTTCAACCCAACAGGACTGACCAACTCATTCATAGTTGGCCAACTCAAGAAGAGCTGGTCAATCCAAGAGGAGTTGAAGAACTTGATGTTGGTTCTTCAATCCATCAAGGGTTGGCCAACTCAGGAACATCCGGCCAACCCAAGAGGAGTTGAATAACCCTTGTTGGGTTGAAAGATCTCCTTCTTCAACCCAATAAGGCTTGGCCAACCCAAAGATGTCACCCAACCCAACGAGACCTAACAACAGTGCCTCAAGCCACAAAGAGTTGCCCAACCCAAGAGGTTGACCCCCTCCGTCTTTCCGTAGGGCGACTCTGGAGGCCCTTTGGTTTGCAACAGGACCCTCCAAGGCATCGTGTCGTGGGGCATGGAGAAGTGTGGCCAACCCAAGAGACCCGGGGTCTACACCAAGGTCTGTAGATACGCCCAGTGGATCCAGAAGACCATGGAGGACAACCAGTGACACACCGGCAACCTCCAAACGTCCAGAGAGATGGGACGGGGGGGGGGGGAGGGTGAGGGGAAGGAAGGTTGGAGGCCCACGGCTGGGCTACCACTGGCCCAACGGAGGCTGCGGCGAGGTGGTGGCCAAGGTCACCGGGTGAAGCTGGTGAGAGGGTGGGTGGGATGACACGAGTAATTAAAACGTTGTGATGTTTGGTGGGAAATTTGGTCCTTTCAAGCTCCCTCCTGCCAAAAAATTCGATTTCAAGGTCAAGCCCAGACATCTCCTCTCCTCCAGGGTCATCCACAAGCCCCGTGGCCACTCCTGGCCACGGGGCTTCGTTTTGAGGTCACATCCTTCCCACCATGCCCCACATTTGGGGCTTTCCCCGAGAAGTTGGTTTGATTGGAAGAGAAACGGCGTTTTCCCGCCTGTCGTCTCGCAAGGACCAAGTCACGTGGTTGCGGTGGCGCCGAGGACGCGGGACGCTGGTGGATGAGTCCTCCAACCCAACTGGAGTTGGTCAACTCAACCAGGGTAACCCACCAAAGCCGGTTGCCCAACTCCATCGCTGGTGGCCAACAATGGCTGAGCCACCAGGAGATGCCCAATGGGAGTGAAGAAGCCAACGAGCTTCAACCAATGTGACAAGGGTCACCCAATCGATGAGGGTCACCCAATCAATGATGGTTGGCCAAGCCAAAAGACTTGGTCATGTCAATGAGGATCAGCCAACCAATGATGGTTGGTCAACTCAAGGGAGTTTGTCATGTCCCTGAGGGTCAGCCAACCAATGATTGTTGGTCAAGCCAACAAGGGTTGGTCAAGCTGGCGATGGTTGGGTAACCCAAGGGGTTGGTCAACCCAATGAGAGTCACCCAACCAATGATGGTTGGTCAAACCAAAAGTCTTGGTCATGTCAATGAGGATCAGCCAACCAATGATGGTTGGCCAACTCAAGGGAGTTGGTCATGTCAATGAGGGTCAGCCAACCAATGATGGTTGGCCAACCCACCAGGAGTCAGCCAAGCTGGTGATGGTTGGCCAACTGGTCAACCCAATGAGGATACCCAACCAATGATGGTTGACAAACCCAAGGGAGTTGGTCAACCCAATGAGGGTCACCCAATCCACGATGGTTGGCCAACTCAAGGGAGTTGGTCGTGTCCATGAGGGTCAGCCAACCAATGATGGTTGGTCAACCCAATGAGGGTCACCCAATCAATGATGCTTGGCCAACTCAAGGGAGTTGGTCATGTCAATGAGGGTCAGCCAACCAATGATGGTTGGCCAACCCACCAGGAGTCAGCCAAGCTGGTGATGGTTGGCCAACTGGTCAACCCAATGAGGATACCCAACCAATGATGGTTGGCCAACCCAAGGGAGCTGATCATGCTAATGAGGGTCACCCAACACGATTGGTTGAGCACTTCCCAAGCCCCACCCACCTCAGGTAGAGGAAACACCATTGGCTGGGCTCTTCCCAAGTCCCACCCACCCCGAATTGGGGCCACACGATTGGTTGGGCTCTTCCCAAGCCCCACCCACCTCAGGTAGAGGAAACACCATTGGTTGGGCTCTTCCCAAGTCCCACCCACCACGACTTGAGGCCACACGATTGGTTGGGCTCTTCCCAAGCCCCGCCCCCCCAAACGGGAGCCACGCCATTGGTTGGGCATCCTGCCTGAGGGCGTGTCACCTCCCCCCCCCGTGGGGCGTGGCTGCCACCAGCACCAGCCAATCACCAGTGGCGGGGCCCGATCCGGGCAACGAGGCTGTTTTGTTCCTTTGATTATGGCCCTAAAATCGTTAAGCCTGTAATTAGCGTTAACGAGCCGAGGCCCGGCCCGTCACGTGACCTCCGCGCCCCCGCCACGCCCAGGGCGCGGTTGTTGTCCCGCCGCGTCGGGGGGCGGGGCTTCCTTAATCCCGCGTTAATCCGCCAGGAGGCGGGCGGGGGGGGCAGGGGGACACCCCGCCCCACGTCACCCCAGAGACGCTGTAGGGGACCCAATTTGACCCATAGGGACCCATTCCACCCCATAGATGCTGTAGGGGACCCACATCACCCCATAGATACTATAGGGACCCACGTCACCCCATAGGTACCATAGGGGACCCACATCACCCCATAGATACTGTAGGGGACCCGCATCACCCCATAGGTACCGTAGGGGACCCACGTCACCCCATAGATACCGTAGGGGACCCACGTCACCCCATAGGTACTGTAGGGACCCACATGACCCCATAGACTCTGTAGGGGACCCAATTTGACCCATAGGGACCCATTTCACCCCATAGATGCTGTAGGGGACCCAGACATCCAGGCTGCCCCACGTCACCCCATAGATACCGTAGGGGACCCACTGTGCCCCACAGATACCATAGGGGATCCCCTTCACCCCATAGATACCGTAGGGGACCCACTGTGCCCCACAGATACCATAGGGGACCCCCTTCACCCCATAGATACCGTAGGGGACCCACTGTGCCCCACAGATACCATAGGGCCCTGCTTCACCCCATAGATACCGTAGGGGACCCACTGTGACCCATAGATACCGTAGGGGACCCCCTTCACCCCATAGATTCTGTAGGGGCCCCCCTTTCTCTGCCCCCCAGCCCCCCCCTCGCCGTGGGGCGGGGGGTGGGGTGTGAACGTGGCACCTGCCACGAGCAAACACGGCAGGGGGGGGAGGGGGAGGGGGGCGTCTAACGAGGCCTCGTTAATAATTAACACGGAGCTTTGATAATGGGGGACACCCAACCCCCCCCCCCTACAGTGCACCCGCCCCCCCCCCGGGCCCCCCTCCCCCGTCATGGCGGCCCCCTGCGGCCTCCTCCTCCTCCTCTTCCTCCTCCCGGCGCTGGTGACCCCCGGTGAGGGGTGGGGGGGGTGGGGGGGGTGTCGGGGGGGTCCCGGGGGTGTCCAGAGGGGGGACAAGGGGGTCTGGGGGGTTCCCAAGGTGGGGGGGTGAGGGGGAGGTCCATGGGGGGGGGTCCCTGAGGTGTCCAGGGGGGAAAAAAGGGGGTCTGGGGGGTCACCAGGGTGGGGGTGAGGGTGCAGGGGGGGCCCTGGGGGGCCCAGGAGGGTTCCCAAGGTGGGGGGGGGGGGGATCCGGGGGGGGCCTGGGGGCGTCAAGGGTGTCGGGGGGTGTCCCCAGGGTGGGGGTAGGGGTGCAGGGGTGGTCCCTGGGTGTCCAGGGGGGACACAAGGGGGTCTGGGGGGGTCCCCAGGGTGGGGGTGAGGGTGCAGGGGGGGGCCCTGGGGAGCCAAGGGTGGGGATGGGGGTGCGGGGGGGTCCCCAAGGTGGGGGTGAAGGTGCGGGGGGGGGGCTCTGGGGTGTGCAGGGGCGGGGGTGTCCCCCAAGGTGGGGGGGGGGGGTGCAGGGGGGCCCCTGTGGGTGCTGCTGGGAGGGGAGGAGCTGGGGGGGGGGTTTCCCAGTAGCCCCCAACATCCCCCCCCTCGCCCCCCCCTCGCCCCCCCCAGGCTGGCCATGGGGCGAGCGGATCTTGGGGGGCAGCGAGTGCCCCACATGGGCCCACCCCGGCCTCGTCCTCCTCTTCTACTTCGACCAGCCCCAGTGCGGGGGGGCCCTGCTCAGCACCCAGTGGGTGCTCACGGCCGCCCACTGCCAGACCAGGTCGGGGGGGGGCACTGGGAGGGGAACTGGGGGCACTGGGAAGGGGACTGGGAGTACTGGGAGGGGGACTGGGGACACTGGGAGGGGAACTGGGGGCACTGGGAAGGGGACTGGGAGTACTGGGAGGCACTGGGGGGGGACTGGTAACACTGGGAGGGGAACTGGGGGCACTGGGAAGGGGACTGGGAGTACTGGGAGGCAGACTGGGGACACTGGGAGGGGAACTGGGGGCACTGGGAAGGGGACTGGGAGTACTGGGAGGCACTGGGAGGGGGACTGGGGACACTGGGAGGGGAACTGGGGGCACTGGAAAGGGGACTGGGAGTACTGGGAGGGGGACTGGGGACACTGGGAGGGGAACTGGGGGCACTGGGAAGGGGACTGGGAGTACTGCGAGGCACTGGGAGGGGGACTGGGGACACTGGGAGGGGAACTGGGGGCACTGGAAAGGGGACTGGGAGTACTGGGAGGGGGACTGGGGACACTGGGAGGGGAACTGGGGGCACTGGAAAGGGGACTGGGAGTACTGGGAGGCACTGGGGGGGGACTGGTAACACTGGGAGGGGAACTGGGGGCACTGGGAAGGGGACTGGGAGTACTGGGAGGCAGACTGGGGACACTGGGAGGGGAACTGGGGGCACTGGGAAGGGGACTGGGAGTACTGGGAGGCACTGGGAGGGGAACTGGGGTCACTGGGAAGTGGACTGGGGGCACTGGGAGACACTGGGAGGAGGACTGGGGGCACTGGTAGGGGAATTGGGGGCACTAGGAATGGGATTGGGGGCACTGGGAGGGGAACTGGGGGCACTGGGAAGGGGACTGGGAGTACTGGGAGGCACTGGGAGGGGGACTGGGAACACTGGGAGGAGACTGAGGGCATGGGAGGGGAAGTGAGGCACTGGGAGGCACTGGGAGGGGGACTGGGGGCACTGGGAGGGGAATTGTGGGTGTTGGGAATGGGATTGAGGGCACTGGGAAGCACGGGGAGGGGAACTGGGGGCACTGGGAGGGGGACTGAGGCACTGGGAGGTGAATTGGAGGTGCTGGGAATGGGACTGGGAGCACTGGGAGAGGCACTGGGAGACTCTGGGAGGGGCACTGGGGCTCTTGGGTGTGAACTGGGAGCACTGGGAGCCCTGGTCAGCGCCCAGCGGGTGCTCACGGCCACCCACTGGTGGGTGTTTCTGGGGGGCACTGGGAGAGCTTCCAGGAAGCACTGGGAGGAACTGGGAGGGCAACTGGGAAGACTGGGAGGGGAACTGGGAAGAACTGGGAAGAACTGGGTCATCATGACCTGGACCCCATCCCACCATGGCCACGCCCACCATGACCACGTCCCCCATGTCCTTCCATGGCCACGCCCACCATGACCGTGGCCACCATGGCCATGTCAACCATGGCCACGCCCACCAAGACCACGTCCCCCATGTCCTTCCATGGCCACGCCCACCATGATTTGTGTCCCACCATGGCCACACCCACCATGACCATGTCCCACCACCACGGCCACGCCCACCATGACCGTGTCCCACATGACCGTGTCCCACCATGGCCACGCCCACCATGACCGTGTCCCACATGACCGTGTCCCACCATGGCCATGGCCACCATGACCGTGTCTTTCCATGGCCACACCCACCATGGCCACACCCACCATGACCATGTCCCACCATGACCACACCCACCATGACCGTGTCCCACCATGGCCACGCCCACCACGCCCACATCCCCCACCCAATACCATGCCCCCCCCCCCCAGTGCCACGCCCCTCCCGTGTCCCCCAGCCACATCCAGGTGCGGGCGGGGGAGCACAGCCTGGCCGGGCTGACGGGGGAGGAGCAATTCGCCACAGCCGTGGCCACCGTGGTCCACCCGGACTACGAAAGCGTGGATGGGGCCACCTCCTACGCCCATGACCTGATGCTGCTGCGGGTGGAGCCCCCCTTCACCATCACCCCCTTCGTCCGTCCCGTGGCCTTACCCAGAAGCCCCCTGGCCACTGGCACCAACTGCACCGTCATGGGGTGGGGCACCACCACCAGCCCCCAAGGTACCAGGGGGGGACACGGGAGGGTGGGGTGGTGGCCTCTCCATGGAGAAAGGACCCAACTGACCATGGGATGGTCACTCAATGGTGTTGGGTTGGGTGGTGGCATCTCCATGGAGAAGGGACCCGGGTGACCATGGGATGGTCACTCAATGGTGTTGGGTTGGGTGGTGGCATCTCCATGGAGAAGGGACCCAGGTGACCACAGGATGGTCACCTCAATGGTGTTGGGTTGGGTGGTGGCATCTCCATGGAGAAGGGACCTGGGTGACCACGGGACGGTCACCTCAACACCCGTTGGGTTGGGTGGTGGCATCCAGTGGCCGGGACTCTGTGTCCTGGCCCGGGTTGGCCACGTGTGTCCCCTCCCCCCCACCCCCAGAGTCCCTCCCCGACACCCCCCAGTGCGTCAACGTCACGGCGGTGGGTGACGCCGAGTGCCGGCGCGTCTACGGCACCAAGGTCACCCAGGACATGTTGTGCGCCGGCGCGGCGGCGGGGGGCAAGGACTCCTGCCAGGTACCGCCAGCTCCCCGTGTCCCCTCCCCATGTCCCCGTGTCCCCATGTCCCCACAGCCCCATGGCCCCTCCCCACGGCCCTTTGGTCACCCCTTGGCCCATTGGCTTTGGGATGTGGCCGTGTCCTTGTGTCCCACCACCTTGTCCCCACGTCCCACCTTGTCCCCGTGTCCCACCTTGTCCCTGTGTCCCACCTTGTCCCCACGTCCCACCTTGTCCCTGTGTCCCACCACCTCATCCCTGTGTCCCACCATGTCCCTGTCCCCCACCACCTCATTCCACATCCCATCACCTTGTCCCCACGTCCCACCTTGTCCCCATGTCCCATCACCTTCTTCCTGGGTCCCATCATCTTGTCCCCGTGTCCCACCACCTCATCCCTGTGTCCCATCACATTGTCCCCACGTCCTACCTGTCCCTGTGTCCCACCACCTTGTCCCCGTATCCCACCTCGTCCCCATGTCCCATCACTTTGTCCCCATGTCTCACCTTGTCCCCACGTCCCACCTTGTCCCCGTGTCCCACCACTTCATCCCTGTGTCCCACCACCTCGTCCCTGTGTCCCACCTTTTCCCCGTGTCCCACCTTGTCCCTGTGTCCCACCACCTCATCCCTGTGTCCCACCACTTCATCCCTGTGTCCCACCACCTCGTCCCTGTGTCCCACCTTGTCCCCGTGTCCCACCTTGTCCCCGCGTCCCACCTTCTCCCTGTGTCCCATCACCTCATCCCCGTGTCTCACCTTGTCCCCGTGTCCCACCTTGTCCCCGTGTCCCACCACTTCATCCCTGTGTCCCACCACCTTGTCCCTGTGTCCCACCTTGTCCCCGTGTCACACCACCTCATCCCTGTGTCCCACCACCTCGTCCCTGTGTCCCACCTTGTCCCCGTGTCCCACCTTGTCCCCGTGTCCCACCACCTCATCGCTGTGTCCCACCACCTTGTCCCCATGTCCCACCTTGTCCCCGTGTCCCACCACCTTTGCTCCCCTCATCCCCTGGCCTTCAAGACACGCCCACATCCCACGGCCACACCCTCATGCCCCATGGCCACCACCCCCCCTTCCCTGGCCACCTCGCTGCGCCCCGCATCTCCCAAGAGCAGCCACCCCAAGGTGGCCACGTGTTCCCCCTCCCTGGCCACCTCCCCCCCCACCCCGCGGTGTCCTCCTTGGCCGGGGATGGTGACCGTGGTCCTGTCATGGTCCCTTTTGTCTCCAGGGTGACTCGGGGGGTCCCCTCATCTGCAAGGGGGTCCTGCAGGGCATCGTCTCGTGGGGTGACCACCCCTGTGGGCAGCCGGGGAAACCCGGGGTCTACAGCCGGGTCTACAACTACCTCCCATGGATCCAGGAGACCATCGGGGAGGTCTGAGACCTCCTTGTCCCACCACGGACCCACCAACCCCACCACGGACCCACCAACCCCATGATGGGACCCACCAGTCCCATGATGGGACCCATCAACCCCACGATGGGACCCACCAACCCCACCATGGACCCACCAACCCCATGATGGGACCCACCAACCCCACCATGGACCCACCAACCCCATGATGGGACCCACCAACCCCACCATGGACCCACCAACCCCACGATGGGACCCACCAATCCCATGATGGGACCCACCAACCCCACCATGGACCCACCAACCCCATGATGGGACCCACCAACCCCACCATGGACCCACCAACCCCATGATGGGACCCACCAACCCCACCATGGACCCACCAACCCCATGATGGGACCCACCAACCCCACCATGGACCCACCAACCCCATGATGGGACCCACCAACCCCACCATGGACCCACCAATCCCATGATGGGACCCATCAGCCTCCCCCAGACCCACCTTCCCCCCCCCAATAAACACCCCCCCCCTGCATCTCCAGGGCATCTCTGACCTCTTGGGGGGCACCGGGGGGGGGGGGGAATGTGGGGTAAATGGAGCAGAATTGGGTAAAAGAGGGCAAAAGCAGGCAAAATCAGGTGGAAGTGGGCAAAAGCGGGTCAAAAAATGGCAAAAGTGGGCAGGATTGAGTCAAAATTGGGCAGAAGTGAGGCAAAATGGGGCAAAAGTGGGGGATATTGGGTCTAAGGGGGTCAAATCGAGCAGGACTGGGCAAAATCAGGTAAAAGTGGGCAAAATCAGGTAAAAGCGGATAAAATCAGGCAGAATTGAGCCCAAAACAGGCAGAAGTGGGCAAAATCAGGCAGAATTGGGCCAAAGGGGACAAAACTGGGCCAAATTGGTCAGAAATGGGTAAAAGCAAGTGAAAAATTGGGTCAAAGTGGGGGAGCGGGGGCATCCTCGCCCCCCAACACCGTAGTCACGGCGGGAGCGGAGCACCCCGAAATGTCACGGGGCCGCCAAAGCCGTTGAGTCAGCGGTTGGGGAGGGGGGAGGGGGGGGGGGGGGAGGGCGGTGAATCACGGGGTGAACCATCACCCCACCCCGCCCCGGCCGCGTTCTGGGCTAATTAGGGCAGATAACGAGGCCGGAGGGAAACTGAGGCCGGGGGAAAGGGAGGCCGAAGCGGCAACGTGCCGGGCCCGGGGTCAAACCGCAGTGGGAGGGAACCCCGGCGTCGTGGCACCCACAAACGCTCCGCGTCTCCCCCGGGAGCTGGCAGGGCACCCAGGAGGGCGGGACTCCCCCTCCCCCACCCTCCCCATCCAGCCTAACTGGGGAGAAGCTCTTAAATGGGGTGTACTGGGAGCAACTGGGGGCGCAGGCAGGCGACTGGGTCCCCTGGGAGCATCGTCACCCCTGTTAGGCTCCTCCTCCCCCTGGCCCCTCCCTCCCCCCTCAGGGTGTCCCCAGGGGCGGGGTCAGGGTGACCCGGCCCCTCCCAAGAGGTGACAAAAACCCGCCCCCACCCGCAGCCGTGGGCACCCAGAGGCCGGCGACGACACACGGTGACACGCGGTGACACGCGGTGGGAGAGCAGGTGACACGGGGGGACGTGGGGTGGGAGGGGGGGGAGAGATGGAAGGGAGGGAAGGGAGAGGGAAGGGGGGAAAATGAGGGAAGGAGGGAGGGAGGGGGGAGAGAGGGAAGGAGGAAAAATTGAGGGAGGAAGAAGTGAGGAAGGAGGGAGGGAGGGAGAGGGAAGGAAGTTTGGAGGGAAAGAAGAGGGGAGGAGGGAGGGAGGGAGGAGAGATGGAAGGAAGGATGGAAAGAGGGAGGGAAGGAGGAAGGAGAGAGGGAAGGATGGAAGGAAGGAGGAAAAATTGGAGGGAGGGAGGGAGACAGAGGGAAGGAGGAAGGAGAGAGGGAAGGAGGAAGAAGTGAGGAAGGAGGGAGGGAGGGAAAGAGGATGGAAGGAGGGAGGGAAGAGGTAAGGAAGTTCTGAGGGAAGGAAGAGGGGAGGAGGGATGGAAGGAGGAAAGAAGGAGGGAGGGAAGGAGGAAAAAATGAGGGAGGAAGGAGAAAGGGAGGGAGGGAAAAGGGAAGGAAGAGGGAAGGAGGAAAAATTGGAGGGAGGGAGGGGAGAGGGAAGGAGGAAAAATTGAGGAAGAGGTGAGGAGGGAGAGAGGGAGGGAGGGAGGGAGGAGGAAGGAGAGAGGGAGGGAGGAAAAATGAGGGAGGAAGGGAAAAGGGAGGGAGGAGGGAGGGAGGGAGGGAGGATGGAAGGGGGAAGGAAGGAGGGAGGGAAGAGGGAAGAGGGAGGGAAGAAGAATGGAAGGAGAGATGGGAGGATGGAAAGAGGAAGGAGAGAGGGAGAGGAGGGAGGGGAGGAAGGGGAGAGCTGGAAAGGGGGAGGGAAGGAGGCCGGAGGGGAGAGGAGGGAGATGGCGGCAGAAAGGAGGGACGGGAGGGGGGATGGGAGGAGAGACGCAGGAGGACGAAGGGACGAGACAGGAGGGATGGGGGGGTGGGGCAGAGGTGGGGGGAGGGGACGGGGGGGAGGGAGGGGCCGGCCACGCCCGTGTGTCCCCCCCCCCCCGACCCTCCCCCCTGTCCCCTCAGGCCCATGGAGCTGCTGCCCGGCGCGTGGCTGCTCCTGCTGCTGGCGGGTAGGTGGGACCCCCCCGTGTCCCCCCATGTCCCCACGTGTCACCCCGTGTCCCCTCCGTGTCACCCCGTGTCCCCTCTGTGTCCCCCCATGTCCCCACGTGTCACCCCGTGTCACCCCGTGTCCCCCCCGTGTCCCCCCATGTCCCCCCGTGTCCCCTCCGTGTCACCCCGTGTCCCCTCCGTGTCCCCCCATGTCCCCCCCATGTCACCCCATGTCCCCTCCGTGTCACCCCGTGTCCCCCCCGTGTCCCCCCATGTCCCCACATGTCACCCCGTGTCCCCTCTGTGTCCCCCCATGTCCCCCCCGTGTCACCCCATGTCCCCTCCGTGTCCCCCCCATGTCCCCACGTGTCCTCCCCGGTGTCCCCGTGTGTCCCCCCCGTGTTCCCACGTCCCCGTGTCCCCTCATGTCCTCGTGTGTCCCCTCCGTGTCCCCACATGTCCCCCACGTCCTGTGTCCCCCCATAGCCCACGTCACATCCCATGTCCCCCATCCCCATGTCCCACGTGTCCCCCATGTCCCCTCCACACCCCCCCATGTCCCCACGTGCCCCTCTGTGTCCCCCGTCCCGTGTCCCCCTTGTCCATTCCCAAGTCTTCACGTGTCCCGCCATGTCCCCCCGATGTCCCACGTGTCCCCCCATGTCCACCCGATGTCCAAGTGTCCCCATGTCCCATGTCCCCCCAAGTCTTCATGTCCTGACATGTCCCCCCCGATGTCCCCCCAATGTCCCCCATGTTCCTCCAATGTCCCAAATGTCCCAAGTCCCCCGTGTCCCACGTCCTCCCGATGTCCCCATGTCCCCTGTGTCCCGTGTACCCCAATATCCCATGTCCCACGTGTCCCCCATGTCCACCCGATGTCCCCTAAGTGTCCCCATGTCCCCCAGTATCCCATGTCCCCGTGTCCCCCCAAGTCTTCACGTGTCCTGCCATGTCCCCCCAATGTCCCCCATGTTCCTCCAATGTCCCAAATGTCCCAAGTCCCCCGTGTCCCACGTCCTCCCGATGTCCCCATGTGTCCCCATGTCCCCTGTGCACCCCAATATCCCGTGTCCCCCCATGTCCTGTGTCCCCCATGTCCATGTCCCCCCAAGTCTTCACGTCCTGCCATGTGCCCCCAGTGTCCCCCCGATGTCCCCCATGTCCCCAATGTTCCCCGTCCCTCCATGTCCCCCCATGTCCCCCCCAAGTCTTCACACGTCCTGCCATGTCCCCCCAACCTCCCGATGTCCCCCAACGTCCCAAATGTCCCCAAATATCCCATGTCCCTCATATCACCCCGTGTCCCCTCTGTGTCCCCCCATGTCCCCCGTGTCCCCCCACAGCAGCACCCGTGGGGGGCCAAGACCCCCCCCCTGCTCAGCGCTGACCCCCCCCATCCCTTCTCCCAGGAGGAGCCTGTGGCCAGCAGCCCACGGCCAGCGGTGGCCCGTGTCCCGCGGGGCAGCAGGAGGTGAGGGAAGGCCCGGAGCGGTTTTGTGTCCCCGTGTCCCCCCCGGGCAGGCAGGGGACGAAGGACGAGGACAGGATCATCGGGGGGTACCCCTGTATCCCCGCCTCGCAGCCCTGGCAGGTTTATATCTACAGCCCCGTGCGCTGCGGCGGGATCCTGCTGCGGGACAACTGGGTGCTCTCGGCCGCCCACTGCAACAGCAGGTGGGGACACCCCCACCCCCTTGGGGACACCCCCACCCCCCTGGGGACACCCACCCAGACACCCCCCTGGGGATGGGGACACCCCCCCAGGGACAGCCGTTGGGGAGAGGGACACCCCCTAGGTATGGGGACACCCCTCGGGGACACCTGATGGGGACAGGGACGGCCCCTGGGGACACCCCTTGGGGACAGGGGTACCCCCGAGGGACACCCCCCCCAGGGACACCCTATGGGGAGAGGGACAGCCCCTGGGATGGGGACACCTCCTGGGGACAGGGACACCCACACCAAGGACACCCTATGGGGACAGAGACACCCCTTGGGGATGGGGACACCCCTCGGGGATACCCCTCGGGGACAGTGACAGCCCCTGGGGATGGGGACACCCCTCGGGGACCCCCCCCTCCCGCACAGGGACAGCGCCTGGGGACACCTCATGGGGACAGGGACACCCCTCAGGGACAGTCCCCCGGGGACAGGGACAGCCCCTGGGTAGGGTGACACCCCTTGGGGACACCCCACGGGGACAGGGACAGCCCCTGGGGATGGGGACAGCCCTCGGGGACACCCCACCCTGGGGACAGGGACAGCCCCTGGGGACAGGGACACCCCCCAGGGACAGGGACATGGTGGGACATGGACAGGGGGGGACACACAGGGGGATGGGGGGGGGGACAGAGGGAGAGGTGGGACATGGGGACATTGGGGGGGAACGAGGACGTGGGACACCACAGCCTGGGTGGGGCACGGGGACATGGGGACATCAGTGGGGTGTGGAGCTGTGACTGTCCCCACGTGCCACCTGACCCCCCCCCTTGTCCCCACCCCCTTCCATATCCGTCCCCATGTCCCCGTGTCCCACCTGTCCCCCCCCATGTCCCCAATGTCCCCCCCCATGTCTCCATCTCCCACCTCTCCCCGTGTCCCCGTGTCCCCTCGTGTCCCACCTGTCCCCCCGCCCATGTCCCCAATGTCCCCATGTCCCCACACCCACGTCCCATCTCCCACCTCTCCGTGTCCCCCCATGTCCCCGTGTGTCCCCCCTGTCCCCCAATGTCCCCACACCCCCCATCTCCCACCTCTCCCCGTGTCCCCTCGTGTCCCACCTGTCCCCCCCCGCCATGTCCCCAATGTCCCCATGTCCCCCCCCCCATGTCCCCATGTCCCACCTCTCCCCATGTCCCCATGTCCCCTCGTGTCCCATCTGCCCCCCCCATGTCCCCCAACATCCCCTCACCCCCCCTCCCATCTCCCACCTCTCCCCGTGTCCCCTCGTGTCCCACCTGTCCCCCCGCCATGTCCCCAATGTCCCCATGTCCCCCCCCATGTCTCCATCTCCCACCTCTCCCCGTGTCCCCGTGTCCCCTCGTGTCCCACCTGTCCCCCCCATGTCCCCAATGTCCCCATGTCCCCCCCCATGTCCCCATGTCCCACCTCTCCCCATGTCCCCATGTCCCCTCGTGTCCCATCTGCCCCCCCCATGTCCCCCAACATCCCCTCACCCCCTTCCCATCTACCTCTCCCCGTCCCCACATCCCCCCATGTCCCCCCACGTGTCCCCCCACATCCCATGTCCCCACACCCACGTCCCATCTCCCACCTCTCCGTGTCCCCCCATGTCCCCGTGTGTCCCCCTGTCCCCTAATGTCCCCACACCCCCCATCTCCCACTTCTCCCCCCGGGGACCGCAGAGGCCTGCGCCTGCGCCTGGGCGAGAACGACCTGAACCAGGTGGAGGGGACGGAGCAGGACCGGCGGGGTGGTCCGGGCCATCCCCCACCCCGGCTTCGACCCCACCACCCTGGACAACGACCTCCTGCTGCTCAAACTCGACCGGCCGGTGGCCCTGGGCCGCGCCGTGCGGCCCCTCCCCCTGCCCCGCGCCTGCGCCCCCGCCGGCACCACCTGCCTCCTCTCGGGCTGGGGCACCGTCACCACCCCCCAAGGTGAGAGCACCCCCCCGCCCACGGGGCGAGGAACGGCGGCGAGCCGCCCTAAGCCCGCGGGAAACTGAGAGGAGACCCGTAGTAAAGGCGTAGCAAACCCGTAGTAAAGGCGTAGTAAACCCAGAAGGGAGCTGGACTAACCAGAGGAAAATTCCGTAAACCTATGGGGAAAATCATACTAAACCCGTGGTAAACCCATAGTAAACTCGTAGTAAAGTCGTAGCAAACTCGTAGTAAACCCGTAGTAAAGTCGTAGCAAACCCGTAGTAAAGTCGTAGCAAGCCCGTAGTAAACCCAGAAGAGACCTGGACTAAACCAGAGGAAAATTCTGTAAACCTATGGGGAAAATCATACTAAACCCGTAGTAAACCCGTAGTAAAGCCGTAGTAAAGTCGTAGCAAACACGTAGTAAAGTCGTAGCAAACCCGTAGTAAACCCAGAAGAGACCTGGACTAAACCAGAGGAAAATTCTGTAAACCTATGGGGAAAATCATACTAAACCCGTAGTAAACCCGTAGTAAACCCGTAGTAAACCCGTAGTAAAGCCGTAGTAAAGCCGTAGCAAAGCCGTAGCAAAGCCGTAGCAAAGCCAGAAGAGAGCTGGACTAAACCAGAGGAAAATTCTGTAAACCTATGGGGAAAATCATACTAAACCCGTAGTAAACCTGTAGTAAAGCCGTAGTAAACCCGTAGTAAACCCGTAGTAAAGTCGTAGCAAACCCGTAGTAAACCCATAGTAAACCCGTAGCAAACCCGTAGCAAACCCAGAAGAGAGCTGGACTAAACCAGAGGAAAATTCTGTAAACCTATGGGGAAAATCATACTAAACCCGTAGTAAACCCGTAGTAAAGCCGTAGTAAAGTCGTAGCAAACACGTAGTAAAGTCGTAGCAAACCCGTAGTAAACCCAGAAGAGACCTGGACTAAACCAGAGGAAAATTCTGTAAACCTATGGGGAAAATCATACTAAACCCGTAGTAAACCCGTAGTAAAGTCGTAGTAAACCCACAGTAAAGGCATAGTAAACCCGTAGTAAAGGCATAGTAAACCCATAGTAAACTCGCAGTAAACCTGCAGTAAAGTCGTAGTAAACCCGTAGTAAACCCAGAAGAGACCTGGACTAAACCAGAGGAAAATTCTGGTAAACCTATGGGAAAAGTCGTAGTAAACCCGTAGTAAAGTCGTAGCAAACCCGTAGTAAAACCCATAGTAAAGATGTAGGTAAACCCGTAGTAAATTCATAATAGGCAGACCCATAGTAAACCCAGAACAAACTTTGACTAAACCAGAAATTCTGGTAAACCCATGGCAAAAATCATAGTAAACCCATAGTAAAGTCATAGTAAAGTCACACCCATAGTAAACCCAGAAAAAACCTTGACTAAACCTGGAGGAAGTTCT